>NW_016157570.1:225475-241879 GCF_001687245.7 Rhagoletis zephyria | reverse complement strand
TTTTTACGTCGCTTGATATCGTCGTTATTATCTAACGTTTACTATTTACGTTGTCTGATAAACGTTGTAAGATACGAATATTGACGAAGACGGAGAAGGAGAAGAAGATAAAGATGATGAAAATAAAAGAGGAGGAGCGAAATAACTAATATCAAGCACCGTAAGAAATAAATGTTTCGAAATAACTCTTATTGGCGACGGAAACCATAGCATAACAGTTATAAGGTAACGTAAAAAGTAAGCGTTGATTTATAACTTTTAATGGCCAAACAAAAAATATTTTTCATATAATAACTGTTATGGAACAAAGTTTTTCCGATAAAACTGTTATGTTCTTTATTATAACTGGAAGTGGCACTGGGGAAATAGTATTAATATCCAGAATCCCTATTATTCCGATACACTCTCCCCTTCAGTTCAAGCTCCTATTTAATTTAAAACTGCATTTCGCTTTTACAATCCGCAAATCTCAAGGCCAAACGTTAGGAGTCGCTGGTGTGGACTTAAGTGTAAACTGTGTCTTTCATGGTCAGCTGTACGTGGCTTTGTCGCGAGTCAATAAGAGAAATAATCTTTTTCTTTTATCTTTTCAAAAAAGTGCCAATATTGTTTAAAGAGAAATAATTTAATATACCGCCGGTTTCACAAATTTTTCTAAAAAAAATATTTAATTTTTATTTAAATTTCCACTAATGTTTTTTTTCTTTTTTCATCAATTACCGAATTTAACATATGTACAAAGTTTAAAAATTTCTTTACACTCACACCGGTTAAAATTTTATTGTTATAAGCAAATTAAAAAATTATATCAAATAAAAATTTATTACTTTACCGTTAAGACTAAAAATTTGCAAGAATATTTTTCACATAACAAAGCTTTAGACATATCTGGGTCAATTCAAATTTAAATGGACCGAAGTTGTAAATAATCAGTTTTCCACACCAATTGTAAATGTTGCTTAATAATTAGGCTACAGTACAGTCTAAAATACTAAGTTTTTTACTTCTTTAGCATATTTTGAGGGCATGGCGAAGCCTCAACAACCACAGCCAGCTAGTATTTATATGCATACTGGCGCCTACCATAGTGCTACTATTTAGTTGTTGAGTCAGTCAGTCGATGAAGAGACCAATTTTCAACAAAATGGCTATCTTATGTACTTCAAAATGTCAAATATTGGACTTGTGCGGTTCTCGAACTCACCGATTCAATTATAAATCAGCAAAATGAATAAAATTAAGTGAAATTAATGTTTATTTTCGATTTTTCGATTTCGATAATGAAATTGCCCAAAATTACTTAAAATTCCCCGCCCATACACTGAGCCAAAAGAAAACAAATTCGTATGTCTGGCTGTAGCTGAACGTGTAGAGGTGTTTGCTCTTATTTGTTAGCTTCAGGAAAAATCGAGTACGAATACCGTCAGCGGAAATACATCAGTTTTTTTTCCCCCATGTTTTATGTGACTTAATGTTGGTATTTTCCAACCGAACGCATATTCTATAGACCCGTTTTACAAATGATATTGTAAATTAATTTACGCGAACAAAAATTTGTAAAAGTTATGTTTTTTATTTTAATCGTTACATAGTACGTTAATCTCCACTAGGAGCTACTACTTATTACTTATAATTTGTTCGGCGCTGCTGTGGTGGAGCGGTTAGATGTGCGCATTCTGTAGGGCCTCATATTGAGCTCAGTTTCCGACTAACAACAAAAACAAAAAAAAATAAAAAGTTTTTTTTTTTTAATAGTGGTCGGCCCTCGGCAGGCAACTCCTTTGCCACGTTGCAGAGTTGAGTGGGAAGGCTCCCCATGATTTGGTATGCTGGAACCAAACTGGCGAACACATCTCACACAGCGACGAATAAAGCGTTTGATCGCTGAACGAGCATCAACCATCCAGTAACGCCTTCTTACAAAGTTGAGTGTCGCTTGGACGCCACCATGCAACGTATACTCATGAGCGTGAGTGATTAGTAACATGCACAGGGGGTCATTCTTTGGTAAGAGACATGGAAATTGCTCATGGAAAGGCATGTCCGCGTTCTTCAAACGGCCGTTTAACCGCAAAATTCCGTCTTCATCTAACATTGGATTCAGTTTGAGCAACTTGCTTTTCAAACTAATCGGCTTGTTACTGCGAAGACAAGAGATCTCATTAGCAAAATGTATCTGCTGTACATAGCTTATCCAGAATTTCAAAGCCATGGCGCGTTCGTATGCTGTGCACCATTTGGTTGTAGCATGTGGTCGCTTCAGTTGTATGGCAAGGAATCGCTGACACCAAGACGTTACTGCTAATAGCATGTTCATATTGGAATACTTCCGAAGCAAGGTTGCGGCGAGCGTTGGTATCGGGTTATCCGAAATTGCCACTAGCGAGACGACTGGGTTTTCAACTGGGCATGATGAGATGTCGCCTTGATCCGACCATTGAAATTGTGGACAGTGTAACAATGGAGGTCCATTCCACCACAGTGACAAGTCGGCGAGCTGAGATGGGAAAACTCCCCGGGACGCGACGTCGGCTGGGTTGGTTGCATACTTCCAAGAGTCAACTTGTGTAAGCTCTTGGATTTGAGTCACTCGGTTGCTGACATACTCTTTGTGCTGACCAGGACTTGACCGGATCCAGCTGAGAGTGGTTTTAGAGTCAGACCAACAGTACGTTTGTATTGCTGGTAGTTTTTTTGTTGATAGGACTTTAGCGGCTACTTTTGCCGCAAGAAGAGCGCCGTTTAGCTCCAAACAAGGGATGGTGATCTTTTTCAGCGGCTCAACCTTGGTTTTGGCAGTGAGGACCGATATTTTTATGTTGTTATCTGAATCCTCCACAGGAAGGTATGCAACAGCGGCATAAGCGATAGTCGATGCGTCAGAAAAAACGTGCAGCTGGTAATTGCGTACGCTGGGCGCAGCTCCAATCCATCTGGGCACTTTAAGATGCTCAATTTCAGGTATCTCTTCTCTAAAGCGTTGCCATTCTTGTTGAAGGGGATCAGGGATGGGATCGTCCCAATTGCATCCCGATAACCACAATTGTTGGCAGACAGCCTTGCCTTTCACTACAACAGGGGCTAGCAGACCAGGAGGATCGTAGATTTTAGCCACATCTGATAGTTGCTGCCTCTTTGTGATGCTCCCTGTGATAGCTGTTACATTGGCCTTGTAGCTAATGCTGTCGGTATCACAAAACCAGTAGATTCCTAGAGCTTTTGTTTCGCGATCAAGGTTTAGATTACAGCAGAGATCTGGATGGTCTTCTACCGAGTACACTTAGCGCCTGAATTCAGGGTAGTTTGAACTCCATTTACGCAAGTTGAACCCTCCGCGCTGCAGTAGCTGTTGCAGCTGGCGCTGAATGTCAATAGCATCTTCCACAGAATCAGCGCCGTGCAGGCAGTCATTCATGTAGAACGACTGCTTCAATATTCTTGAAGCTTCTGGTAATTCCGCCCCTTCATCAGTCGCAAGTGTGTGTAGAACCTTTATGGTGAGGTAGGGCGAGCAATTTGAGCCGTAGGTGACAGTCAGCAATCGATATATGGCGGGGTTTCCCCGCTCGTCGCGCCAGATAATACGTTGCATATCAGCGTCAGCCCTGCTGATTAAAATCTGCCGATAGCACTTTTCGATGCCCGCCATGAACCCGATTCGATGCATGCGCCACTTTAAAATTATTGAGCTCAAGTCGTTTTGGAGCTTGGAGCCGACGTGAAGGCAATCATTTAACGAGACGCCTCCCTTGTATTTCCTCGATGCGTTAAACACCGTACGAAGCTTTGTCGTAGAAATTGACTCCTTATAAACGCCGTGATGAGGTATGTAGCACACTGGCTGTGAGTTGTCACTCGCTGGCACTGGTTCCATATGGCCGAGGTTAAGGTACTCGGCCGTGAACGCTGAATACATATCGTTCATCTTTGCATCGTTGCGAAGACGAGCTTGTTGATACGCAAATAACTTGAGCGCGTCTGATTTAGAGTCGGAGAGTTTAGTTAGGTCACAAGATTCTTTGGGATATCGAACTTGATACCGTCCTGAGGGGTCACGGCACACTGTACGTTCAAAGATTTTCTCGCAATAGATCTCATCTTGTGTCATCTTAGAGCAGCTTTCCTCACCATCAATTTCGTTGAATTTCCACATTTGCTGGACCAAGTTGTTGAGCTCAATAGTGGCTGATGCACAAAAGGTGGTTTCTAGTTGTAGCGTAGATGCGTTGGGCAGGCGCCCGTAGACTACCCATCCTAAATGAGTGTTCTGTGCAATAGAGTCGCTGGTGATTGAGCGCTTGATCTCGCCACGCAAGAGGAGACCGTAGAGATCCGCACCGATGATGACATCAATAGATCCTGGTTCGAAGAAGTTCGGATCTGCTAGTGGAAGTCCAAGAAAATCAGCGTACGGTGTTGGGTCGACGCGTTTTATTGGCATCAGGTGCCCTAAGCGTGGAAGTACCAGGGCCGAGCAATCGATATGGAACTCATGCTCTGTAAGTGAATACAGCGAGAAGTGCACTACGCCCTTGGATTTACCTACAGTACAGCCACCTATCCCGGTGATGGGTACTTGGTGACGGGTTCTGCGAAGATGTAGTTGTTGAGCTGCAAAATGAATGACGCCTGTGATCCGTTGTCCAACAGCGCCGAGTTGGATGGCATGGCCAGTGGCCGAGCGAGCTCCAATTACCGCAGTGGCAAGCAGGATAGATGTACGAGTGCATGTTCCGTCTGGTGTTGGAGATGAACACTCAGACCGCGCATGATGAGCGGCAACAACATTGGGCTGTATGGGGCACTTTCATGCAATAGCGTATGATGTTTTTGCGCGCACTTTTGGCATGTGTAAGTTGAGGAACACTCGTTGAGAGTGTGACCCGCCTTCAAGCGATTTTTGCAAAGTTTCGCATTGTAAACGAGCTCCAGTTTTACTGACGATGACTTCTTACGAAAATCAGGGCAGTACATAAGGCTATGCTTACCCACACAGCATGGGCATCGACCAAGATTAGTTTGATGGCTTCGCACCGCTTGACTGTGCTGCGGTTTTTGTAACGCATCCTTTGACTTGGACTTGGCTGTACTCATGGCCTCTAACCCTTGAATGCGCTTTTCCAAGAATGCCACCAAAGCACCGTACTCAGGCATTTCGCAGGGAGGACCAAGGCTCATTTCCCAATCTTTTACGGTGACAGCATCAAGTTTTTCGGTTATTAGGAAAATTAGCCAATCATACCACTGCGTCGTTGGACGTCCGAGCTGCTCTAGTGCACGTACCGATTCTGTAGCAGCATCTAAGAGCTTCCGCATAGTCGTGTCAGACTCAGTAGTCATCGCTGGAAGCTTCACAATGTTGCGTAGATATGACTTGACCAGACGTCGCGTATTGTCATATCTCTGCAGGAGCACATCCCACGCAATCTTGAAGTTTGAATCAATTACGTGCAGACTTCTGAGCATGATTTCAGGCTCACCTTGTAGGCTGCTTTTCAGGTAGTGCATTCGTTGCACGTTGGACAGTGATGCATCGTTGCCTATGCATGTGACGAACATATCCTTGAAACTGAGCCACTTTCGGAATGACCCATCAAATTTTGGTAGCTCAATTTTAGGCAGGATTGTAAATGGCGCACTGGCTGGAACTGTGCGTATCAGTGCAGACTGATTTAAACTTTTATTAGTGGGTTCTGACAATTCATCGATGCAGTCGTTCAGTTCACCCATCGCCTCACAATACGCTGTCTCAATAGCCGCAAAATGTTCCTCTGATAACGCGTCACCCACCGCTTTCGAATTGGTATCAGTGACTGTCAGAACTCCAAGTTCATCGCGAATAGTGTGGTACCGTGTCCAATACTCGGCCAGCAAACTCCGTCTAGCAATAAGATAGCCTTTGGTTTTTTTGTTTTCGTCACTTTGCGCGTGTTTGCCCCGAAGTTTTGAATGAGCTTCGAGAGGGATTCTTCCTTCACCAGTGCCATGTTGGGAAATAAATTACATTCGCTGGAACGACCACGCGGATAATAACGTAATTTTGGTGAGATTATGTAAAACAGATTTGCAGCTCGTTGTACGTGTAGATCGGTGTTGTGCCGACGTAGCTCACGTTTTTAAAGTTCACGAACTTTCCAATTTGCAGGGAGCTAGGTTCCCCGCAGGGGTTGCCAAAATGTTGATTACTTTGAAAAAGGCTTACTTTATTGAGTCACAAAACGTAATTACAAAAATTGCTAAATTATTCTGCGTTAAAAGTCATTGAAAAGCATCCGATCCCGTTGATGAGAAAAAGAAAAGAAGGAAGAGGCATAGAACGAAAAGTAAATGTCACAACGTCACTTTCACTGGTGTTGGCGTGTTAGCATTCCACTGATAGGCACAGGCTTGCATCAATTCGTAACACACAGGTTTTATTGAAAAATAAAAGGGAACTTTATAGATTTTGCGAAAAAGATAGTTTATTGTTAATTATCCACAGAGTTTACTTAAATTTTATTAATAAGTTTTTAAATCTTAACCTTCATTTGCGTTTATCAGCGGTAAACACTTTGAGAGACAAGCTCAAGCGGCACGCAAGTTTCGTCGGTTACTTTATTACATATCGTCACTAGACACGAATAAAGGCGCGAGCGCAAATGACGGCGAAAAAAGACGCATAAAAAACTTCAGCGTCAAAGACACTTAACTTACTTCTCCGAAGTTTTTCGTAAGCATCTTTTTTCGAAAAATTTTTTACGCGCCGTTTTTCGCCGTCAAAATACTAGCGCGCCTTTAGTCGTGTGTAGTGAGGATATCTTCTGTAACCATAGGCTAATTTCCTCCATTTGGCTCCTTTATACTCCGTATTTTGTCCAACATAAGGCCTCATACTCAGCAATCGAAAAGACTCGGAACTGGTGACTAGGAGGCCATTCATTCGACCAACCCTATACCCATACAGTTTTCTTTTTGTTTTTATACAAAAACTAAGAAAAAATACACCTGAAAAAAGCATGTACTTATCTCCCAAAGCTGGCAAATAGAAAAAAGGATTAAAGTTTTAAAACTAATTAATAAAATTAAAGTAAATTATTTATAAAGTTAGCAAAAAATACTTTTTTTCGCAAAATCTTTAAAGGGCTCTTTTATTTTTCGAAAAACCTTTGCGACAGTTATTATTTTACGCCCTGTACTTTGCCATTTGTGGCGAACACTACTTAGTAAGTAAAGTTAAGTGTGATAGTGAAAAGGTGTAAGCATGGTCGTAGGCAGGTGCAGGGCGCTCAGGTATAAAAATCAGAAAAATTATAAAATAAAAAAATTGCCGTCCTTCAGGAATAGCCTGGAATTCTTTTGTAGAATTTAGTTATTTATTTTTAACATTTATTGTTGCTTTGAAAACGATTTCTATGATATCCGTGTTTGTTTGTACCTAAATAACGGTAATTTGTAACAATAAATTGCACAAAAAAATTAAAACAAAAATTGTACTCCTTTTTTAAGTTCTCTACTGCTTTTTTTCTATCGAAAATAGAAATGTACTCCTTTCTCTGTTTCAGAATCTGGCAACCCTACACAACATTGCAAGTTGATAAAAGCGTTGTAAAATAGTTTTTATTTCTCCGATAAGAGTTATAACCCAAGGTTAATTTTTTACGTTATTTGATAACAGTTATTGCCAAATGTTTATGTTTTATGTTGCTTGATAACAGTTATTGCCCAATGTTTATNCCAAGGTTAATTTTTTACGTTATTTGATAACAGTTATTGCCCAATGTTTATGTTTTATGTTGCTTGATTACAGTTATTGCCCAATATTTATTTTTACGTCGCTTGATATCGTCGTTATTATCTAACGTTTACTATTTACGTTGTCTGATAAACGTTGTAAGATACGAATATTGACGAAGACGGAGAAGGAGAAGAAGATAAAGATGATGAAAATAAAAGAGGAGGAGCGAAATAACTATATAAATAAATGTTTCGAAATAACTCTTATTGGCGACGGAAACCATAGCATAACAGTTATAAGGTAACGTAAAAAGTAAGCGTTGATTTATAACTTTTAATGGCCAAACAAAAAATATTTTTCATATAATAACTGTTATGGAACAAAGTTTTTCCGATAAAACTGTTATGTTCTTTATTATAACTGGAAGTGGCACTGGGGAAATAGTATTAATATCCAGAATCCCTATTATTCCGATACACTCTCCCCTTCAGTTCAAGCTCCTATTTAATTTAAAACTGCATTTCGCTTTTACAATCCGCAAATCTCAAGGCCAAACGTTAGGAGTCGCTGGTGTGGACTTAAGTGTAAACTGTGTCTTTCATGGTCAGCTGTACGTGGCTTTGTCGCGAGTCAATAAGAGAAATAATCTTTTTCTTTTATCTTTTCAAAAAAGTGCCAATATTGTTTAAAGAGAAATAATTTAATATACCGCCGGTTTCACAAATTTTTCTAAAAAAAATATTTAATTTTTATTTAAATTTCCACTAATGTTTTTTTCTTTTTTCATCAATTACCGATTTTAAAATATGTACAAAGTTTAAAAATTTCTTTACACACACCGGTTAAAATTTTATTGTTATAAACAAATTAAAAAATTAGATCAAATAAAAATTGATTACTTTACCGTAAAGACTAAAAATTTGCAAGAATATTTTTCACATAACAAAGCTTTAGACATATCTGGGTCAATTCAAATTCAAATCGACCGAAGTTGTAAATAATCAGTTTTCCACACCAATTGTAAATGTTGCTTAATAATTAGGCTACAGTACAGTCTAAACTACTAAGTTTTTTACTTCTTTAGCATATTTTTAGGGCATGGCGAAGCCTCAACAACCACAGCCAGCTAATATTTATATGCATACTGGCGCCTACCATAGCGCTACTATTTAGTTGTTGAGTGGCTCGTCAGTCGATGAAGAGACCAACTTTCAACAAAATGGCTATCTTATGTACTTCAAAATGTCAAATATTGGACTTGTGCGGTTCTCGAACTCACCGATTCAATTATAAATCAACAAAATGAATAAAATTAAATGAAATTAATGTTTATTTTCGATTTTTCGATTTCGATAATGAAATTGCCCAAAATTTCTTAAAATTCCCCGCCCATACACTGAGCCAAAAGTATAAGGGCCTTTTCCACCAAGTTATTGTTTGGTTTTTTCATAGTAAGTAAGTATACCGATTGTAAGAAATCTGATTCAAGTTGAACATTCGAAAACAAATTCGTATGTGTGGCTGTAGCTGAACGTGTAGAGGTGTTTGCTCTTATTTGTTAGCTTCAGGAAAAATCGAGTACGAATACCGTCAGCGGCAATACATCAGTTTTTTTCCCCCGTGTTTTATGTGACTTAATGTTGGTATTTTCCAACCGAACGCATATTCTATAGACCCGTTTTACAAATGATATTGTAAAATTATTTACGCGAACAAAAATTTTTAAAAATTATGTTTTTTATTTTAATCGTTACATAGTACGTTAATCTCCACTAGGAGCTACTACTTATTACTTATAATTTGTTAGGCGCTGCTGTGGTGGAGCGGTTAGATGTGCGCACTACCATTCTGTAGGGCCTCATATTGAGCTCAGTTTCCGACTAACAACAAAAACAAAAAAAATAAAAAGTTTTTTTTTTAATAGTGGTCGGCCCTCGGCAGGCAATGTCAAATCTCCAAGTGTCAGAAATACATGCAAATCAGCTTTCTCATAAAAGTACAATCGCCGTTCGGAGTTGGCGTAAAACTGTTGGTCCCACCCCTTTGTGCGACAGCATCAAAATGCACGCCACAAATCGCAGGATAAGCTCGGCCCAACACTAAAATAGCGTGTAAGCGCCAATGTATTTTTTTATTTATTTGAGCCTCAAGGCTGCTCTTTTGTAGGGGCGTTTCTTTCGGGTATCCTCAGTAGGGCATACATCAAGATAACCAACCGTTCAGCTATAGAAAAACTAAAAATGCAGGTTGCTAGTACTTTTTACGCTGATTTTAACTATATAAATATTATTTGCCGCAATTAAAAAGCAAAGCAGATATAAGAGGTAAAACAAAAAAATTGTGGTATTTTAAAACATTAATATTTTCTAAACTGCGTAACCGATTTAAAAACTAATGATGTCAAAATAAAGACAATTAATTTATCTTCAAGCTGATATATAAAATGTGTATGCTTTTTTATATATTTAAGCCAAAAATATTATAAAACCAAAAAAAATGTCATAATTTTTTCATAAAATAACCCTTTTTTAGAAAAAGTCCATAATCAATGCTAAAAAATTTATATTATTGAAAAAGTGCAAGTTCTTACCTTTGATTTGATATACTTATTATATTATGATTTGCTTTTGAGTTTTCAGAATTCAGTGATAATAAAAAATATAAATGCATGTATTTGCAAATGCATATTTTAGTTAATTAAACAAGGCGAGTTAACGGACTTTTTTGGAAAGGGTACTGTTTTTGTTGGAAGCGGGAAAATTTATGCCGTTTTATATGTACATATATGTATATACTTACAGCTATTTTTCATTTGTTTGTGTTCCGGCGGAGATAAAAAACGTGTTTTGAATATTTTTTAAAAAGATGAATACTCTTAATTTATTTAAAATATATAAAATGTTTGAAAGTGAGGACGGTCTTAAGATTAATGCAAATGTGCCCCCCCCCCCCCCTTTCATGGCAACACAGAAAGGAGAATTCTACTTAGTGAGGGTTATAATCACTAAGTGCGGCCAAAGGCCGCCTACGCAGAAAGGTGTTCTCTGTAAAAGGTGTTCAGCCTCACTTCTTCAGCAACACGGAAAGGAGAATTCTACTTAGTGAGGGTTATAATCACTAAGTGCGGCCGAAGGCCGCCTACGCAGAAAGGTGTTCTCTGCAAAAGGTGTTCAGCCTCACTTCTTCAGCAACACAGAAAGGAGAATTCTACTTAGTGAGGGTTATAATCACTAAGTGCGGCCGAAGGCCGCCTACGCAGAAAGAAGTTCTGGGCAAAAGAAACTATGATATCACCCACACTTGTCACTTTTGCTTGTAAATGCTTTTAATTTTTTTTATCACTAAATTCTTAAACCTCAAAAGTAGATCATAATGAAATATGCATATCAAATTAAAGGTAAGAACTTGCACTTTCTAAATAATATATATGTCTTTAGCATTGATTATGCACTTTTTTCTAAAAAAGGTTATTTTATGAAAAATTATAACATTTTATTTGTTTTTTAATATTTTTGGCTTAAATATATAAGCAAGCAAACGCATTTTATATATGAACTTAAAGATGGATTAATTGCCTTTATTTTGATATCATTACTTTTTTAATCGGTTACGTGGTTTATAAAATATAATTATTTTAAAATATCACAAACATTTTTTTTAACCTTTTATATCTTCTTTACTTTTCAATCGCGACAAATAATATTTATATAGTTGAAATCAGCGTAAAAAGTACTATCGGTCTGCATTTTTAGTTTTTCTATAGCTGAACGGTTGGTTATCTTAATGTGTTCCCTCAGTAGACACTCGTCTTCTCGTTTGCAGCGGATTAAAAATTTCACGCATCTCGCAACTGCTTCCCACCTGCCTGCACTGGAGATCATTACCCCAATTACATTGATCTGGGTTATGTCTCCGTATCTTTCTTCCAACATTCTGCGCGAAGACAAGAAGTGCTCGCAAGTGAAGAATGTATGGTGTACGTTACCTTCGACGTTTCCACAGTAGTGGCAGAACGGTGAGTCTACCCTGCCCATTCTATGAGGATATTCTCGGTAGTAACCATGACCAGCGAGGAATTGCGTCAGGTAGAAATCGACTTCCCCGTGAGGTTTTTTCAACCATGTTTGAAGGTCGGCTATCAGGGTGTGCGTCCATCGATCTTTTGTGCCCTTGCCGGGGCAGCTGCTCGGCCTATCTCGGCACTGAGATTGTAAATCTCTTTTCGCTCGTAAGCAAGTAGTTCAATTGGCATGACACCACAAATAACTAGGACCGCGCCGGCGGACACTGTACGGTATGCAGAAGCAATGCGTAGCGCCCCTCTGCGCTGGGCCGAAGACATTTGAATCCGGTATTTTTTGACTTTCAATTCGTCGGCCCATATTTCTGCCCCGTACAGGACCACCGACTGGACTGTTGTCATCAAAAGTTTCCTACGGCATGGCTTCGATCCGCCCACGTTCGCCATCAGCCGTCTTATAGCCACCGTGCTTTGCGAAGCTTTTTCACATACTCCTTGAATGTGTTCCCAGAATGTGAGTTTGCTGTCAATCCTCACCCCTAGGTATTTTGTAGACCTAGAAGTTGTCACTGGCTGAGGTCCGTCCATCATGTTTGTAATTGTTGAGATTCGTTTCTTCGTGAGGAGCACGATCTCTGTTTGGGCTGTAGTCAATTGCAGACCGTGATCGCTCATCCATCCACTGACGCTGCGCATGACCTGGCTCAGCTTGAGCTGCGCTAGCTGGATGTTTTTTTCTGTTATGACGGCGGCCACATCGTCTGCGAAGGCGACAAGAAAGGCGCTCTCCGGCATTTCCGTGCGCAACAGACGGTCATACGTGGCGTTCTAGAGGTCCGTTCCAAGTACAGAACCCTGTGGCGCTCCGCCAGTTATACGTCTAATCTATTATTGTTATTATTATTACTTTTTTTTTCGTAGCAGATGGAAATTCTTTATGCGCCGGCCGGGGCCGCTAGTCTCTATACTACCTTCCCCGAGTGTGGGACTCCCTGCGAAGCGTGTTGGGCTACCCCCTGAAACCCAAACTCCCACCGCCCGCGCAAGAATCCCGTATCTGGCACCACAATTGTTCAGATGCAGGAGCGCGCTACTTGAGCCCTAAGGCTGCTCTTTTGTAGGACCGTTTCATTCGGGTGTCCCCATTAGACATCCGTCTTCTCGTTTGCAGCGGAGTACGAATTTCACGTATCACTTCACTGCTTCCCACTTGGCTGCACTGGAGGTCACTATCCCAATTACTTTGTTTGGGGTTATGTCTCCGTATCTTTCTGCGCGAAGACAAGAAGTGCTCGCAAGTGAAGAATGTATGGTGTATGTTATCTTTGACGTTTCCACAGCAGTCTACCCTGTGAGGACTCTAATCCTAGGGCTTGGAGCCCCCACAACACTGATATATATATGTATATATAAAATATTTTGAATTGTACGTAAAATATACACACAATTGTATATAGACGTTAAGTAACACATATTTTGAATTGAATTAAGTTGAATACACGTTGAAAATACATATATGACATAAATATTGTACAGCACTAGCTATTTTGAACTAGCGCTATTTTTCATATATCCATATACAGTGACGAGCAAAACTGTAACATGGTGTAACACTTTTTAATTCAACCATCGCTATCTTTCCAAGTTCTAACGGATTCCATAATTTTGTTGTATATTCTTATCGGTACACCTGAACTTCCTCTCTCATAATGATTTGAAGTCAGTCCAGCAACAATAATAAAACCAGCAGACAAAACTGTAAATTAATGCAAATGTTACAGTTTTGCACTCATATATTTTTAAGAACTTTTTAACAATTTTCACGCAAGAAAAGAACTATTAACACAATGTTCAGTACCCTTTTGCTTGTTTTAGTTCCTGGATGCGATTTCGCATACCTTATTTGTATCTCTGTAAAAATTCTGGAGGTATATCCTCCAATATATCCTTACTTTGCTTTCACAGCTCATGTACTCGATTTAACGGACTTTTACACTTATTAGGCTGTGCTTTTAGTTGATTTCGCAAATCCTCGATGAGATTCATGTACGCGGATTGTGGAGGTCATTTCAAATTAGCAAATTTTTGCTTTCATATACGGACTTTGCGAACATGTGCAGTGGGTTTTGAGTGATTTTTCAGCAGAAACTCTCATTTTTTCGACTACATCTTGTAAATTTTGTTGAAATATGAACAGATACTGTTCCTTACGCATAATTCGTACTAACGGACCAACAAAATTTTTTAAATACAACCCTAAACAATTCAGATTCTACCACTGTGATTCACAGTTTGCCTTACATGAGGCGCATGGGCTTAATTTGGGTCTTTAATCCAATACCATGCCCGGCGATCTGATTGAAAGCGATTAATTTAGTCTTGTCAGACCAAATAACCTTCAATTGAATTCTAAAAATATGTTTTTTATTGCATTCTGAATGGCCTAACATATCGCAATAGGCAACGGTCTGGTTTTCATGCGATGCAGAAAAATGCTACCACTCTCGCACATGTGTTTTGATCAAAGTTACTATTTTCTTCTTTATGATGCCTTTGCGCTCAATTTGGCAGTTCTTCGTTTCGCTGTCTACTTATTTGCATTCAAGTTTAATACCTTAAGTGCTTTTGTAATAGTGGCTGCATCGCTACTTGCTGTTAAGTTCACAAGATATCTTTTCTCAGTCTTAACATTTTCAAGTAGCAAATTTCACAGTTTTTTGCCACTGTAAAATGCAAAACTGAGAGTGAGCGCAAAACTGTAACATTTGCCTCAATTTACATTTTTGTCTGCTGTTTTTTTATTGTTGCTGTATTGACTTCAAATCGTTATGAGAGAGGCAGTAGGGATGTACCAACGAGAATATAAAACTATGAGATGGGTTTTATCGAAGGTTCAGGTAGTTCAGCCGCTCCAGGGTTGGGTGGAGGTCCAACTAACCCCCACTGAATAAAATGAACGCATTAGTTTAATGTAGCGAACACAACCACACACACGCGGCTGTTCGGCCAGAATGGCGGCACCTTGACGTCCAAGAAGAGAGAGGGAGAGAGACTAACTGGTCGGCGGTCGGCGTCGTTGTTCAGAGGACCGTGACTGTCTAGTGGCTAGTGGCGGTGACGGTGAGAGCGGCGACGGTCTGGTGATTAATGATGATGACAGTGAGAGCGGAGACGGTTCGGTGATTAATGATGACGACAGTGAGGGTGGTAGAGAGCGTGATGATGGTAACGCCCACAGCACGGGTACTGCAGCCAATGAGAGCGGCGATGCTGATCATGACGGCAGTAGTAGTCCCTTGTAGTAGTGACGGCCCTGCGGTGATGTTGACGGTGGCCCAAATAGATAGCGGCGAGGAGGTAGCGACCCGGCTGTTAGACGAAGATGATAACTTCGGCCCTGATTAGTAACGGCGGTGACGGCGGCCCTGGATGGCGATGATGGTAGCGGCCCTTACAGCCAGCAAGTAGGGGTCCCCGGTAGCGGTTTGGCCTAGGGGCGGCAAAGTGCCTCGGCGGCCCCGATGATGACGAAGGAGATAGCTCGGCCCTAATAGGTGGTGGCGGTGGCAGCGGCCCTGGATGACGATGATAAGGCCAGCGATCCTGGAAGGTGGCGGCGCTTGGCATCGGCTTCGGCCTAGGGGGGCAGTGATTTCGGCGGCCCGGTGAACGCGAAGATGGTACTCGGCCTTGGTAAGTAACGGCGGTGACAGCGGCCCTGGATGCTGATGGCACGGTTAGCGGTCCTCGCTGGTAGCGGTTATCGGTCGTGAGTTTGGCCCAAGGGCGGCAGGTAGTGTTTGCGGTCCGAACGGTCACCTGCAAAAGCTACGGAAGCTGGTTAGTATGGCCCAGGGCGGCAAGACAGCCCATTACCCCCTCTAATGTATTAAATCGTGGCTACTTGGCATTGTGGGGCGTGTTTACCCGCCCCGGCACAGTGCCTGCTCGCCACGCGGTAATCTAAGTGGGCACTGTCCACTGAGACCGTTTGCAAAATTATGGGTTTGGGGTCTGTGCGAGGGGTATTCCCCCTTTTACAGGCCCCTTCAACCTCTCGGCCTTTCCCGTAGTAAGAGCCAGGGACGTCGGGGTTTTTATGGCCCAAGCCTCCCGATGCGCTCCGTGCTTACCTACGGAAGCTGGTGCTGGCTGAGTTAGCGTTAATCAACTTAAGTCGGTTGTTGAATAAGCAGGTTGAGAAGCGAATGAAGATCGCAATTCTTTGGCATGCTTACGCAGGAAATTCTCGTGCAGTGTTGGCATGCACGAGTGCTTTTAGTTGCTGTGTAGTTTTGCGTGCTTTGCTTTGACTGTCCGTACATATGGGTGTATGGGAATAATGAAGATGCTGCGTGCGGTTGTATGTATGTATTAAACTCCTGCGCAATTCCATTTAAAGGGCCTAACAAGACATACGATCGCCGCGCAAATACTTTCCCTCCTTTACTCTCATCGTTCGGGTCAAGTGTGAGTAAGCATAAACCAGTTTCTGCAAGCGTACGTAAACTACCGACCAATAGCAAGACGCGTAGAGTATTTACTTTGCCTTCCGCAACTACTGCGAGTAAAAGGTATTTGACAGTAGAGTACTCTACTGGTAGTACTTGAGTATTTTCGAAGAAAACATACATTTGTGGCAAGAATGATAGAAGAATTTTCTGGATCG
>NW_016157570.1:188154-224440 GCF_001687245.7 Rhagoletis zephyria | reverse complement strand
AATTTCACTGACCAGCGCTGCAAACGATATCAACTAGTAGGCTAACAACCAGAATTGAAATTTAATACGCAAGTACTTACCGTACTACAAGTATACAGAGAGTAGATTTGCTACTCCCTTTTGGCAGCAGCAAATATCTCTCGTACGCGATGAGAGAAAGTAGAGTACGTACTTTGGTGGAGTAATAGCAACTACGTCAAGTATTTCCTCTCTCAACGCCAAGTAATGTATGTATGCGGAAAGAGAGTAACAATGTGTTGGGAGTAGAGTACAATGCAAGGAGTACTTATTGAACGAAATGCGGCAAATACACTTGCGCTGGACTCTAGTATGTATGTATAGTTGTATGTATGTATGTATGGTTGTGCGTATGTATGTATGTAAGTTGATATGTCAGTTAGTGTATCGTAGGGGAGCTACATTAAAGTCCCCCTCCCACTTCGGCGGAAAAAAAGAAAGGTGCCGTATTCAGGAGTTTGGGCCCGAGGGCCTACACTACCTAAGGTAACGCCTCGGTAAAGTTTGGGGTTATGACCTTTACTTTGAAAAATTTCTTTTTTTGTATATAATTCACTTAACCTATATAATTTTAAGTTCATGGCAAAGGTACATTTTGCTGTTTTTTTTTGGAAAAAATTACATTTCATTGTACGTATTCGGATGTATATGAAAGCATTTTATTTCGTAGGGTGTTCGGTGATGCTGGTTGGTTATGTGTGCAGTTCTTCTTCTAGTCGATGAACTCTATCGCCTTGCTTTGTCGGTTGTATCCGACATGTATGTTGCATTTATACCAACGGATTCTCCATTTGTGCAGGTTTTGTCCGGGCGCCGTAGGTGAAGGTTCCGGAGTGGATATTTCGGTGTTATCGCCATGGTATCTAATACTGGGTGGGTCGTGGTGACCTATTTGTTGTCGCTGTTGGTCGGTGGGTTTGTTGTGTCGCGCGTTATGTCGCGCATTTCGGCGGAACGTGTGGTGATAATGAACAGTGGTTCGCATTGATCTGGGTTGAGAAGAACTAATGGCGGTCCGCGAAAAATTTTCACGCTTAAGATGCGAGGTTAGTTGGGTGGCCATGGAACCGCTTCGAAGGGGAGTCGCCATGGTGACACTGGCCGACCACCATGTCCGGTGGTGTCGGCTGTTGATTCCTTTTCCCTCGCTTGCGTGTTGCCATCTGCTTGCTCGCCTCGTACTGTTTTCCTCCTATTTTCTTTCTATCGTATTCTGACTCCCTTGTGGTTTCGGCAGTATTGGTGTTTTATCATGTTGCTTGACTGTTGCATGGTGGAGTTGCGCAGATAGCAGTGCTGTTTAATGGTTGATTGTGCCGCAGCGTGATTACGTGCTCGGCGGCGGTGCTTGGTTCGGTGATCTTGGGAAACAGCATCTTGTGGTAGTCCAAGAAGTGTGTTAGTTCCTGGTTCTGTTCCTCATCCAAATGAGCCCGTTCCGTTAGGCAACACAGCGTGGGTGTGGGTTTTGGTGACGTGTCGGGGCTTAGTGGCTGCCCATCTAAAGTTACAAAAATGCGTCGTTTCGACAGGAATTCCATCCCTAGTATCATTCGGGATCACTGCTACTGCTGTGCGCGTGAATCGGTCATTATATTTGGTTTTGACGGGGTAGGTGTGTGCGCTTGCGATGCATGTTTGATCTGCGAGTTGCGCATTCCATCTATTTGACTGAGGCCGGATGTTGGGTTGTTCCAGATGCGCTCGCGTGCTGTCGTCGATATACGTTATCGTGGCTCCTGTGTCTTCCAGTGCCCGTATACGCAAGCCTTCGATGATGACGTTGACGTAAAAGCGAACGTCGATATTCCGCCGTCCGGATTGCAATGTAGTAGCTTGGGCGATGGGTGGCGCTGTAATGGTTGATTTGGGGCATGGACAATTCCTAGGGAAAGTTCCGTCTTGCCGCAACGGGAGCAGAATAGCTGCCGTGAGTTGTGACAATGGTAACGCTGATGCCCATGCTTCTTGCAGCGCCAGCAGGTGTTTCTTGCATCGTACCGGCTACCTATAGTGGAAAGGCTGTGTGCCGCTTGTCTATTCTGTCTGTATTCTTCATTTTTAAGCAGCCCATATTCATCGGTGAGCTCCATGAGCTCCTAGATGGTTTAGAATTCGCTTCTTTTGACGAAGAGTCGGTACTCGACTCGCAGGCCGTCATAAATACGTTCTAGGTGGTTTTCGTGGCATATGATCGGATGTTGTCGGATGAGCGTCTGGAGGGCAAGGATGTAGTCCTTGGCTTTTTCCCTGTGCATCTGTTTCCGCTGGCGAATTGTATATTCTAACTGGTTTATGTGTCGTTTAGGCAGGAAGTATCTTCCTGCCTCGGTTGCGAAATCTAGCCCAGGTGGTTATTTGTTGCCTCTGGATGCGGAACCACTGGAGTGCTTTGCCGCGTAAGATCTCGGGGAGGGTTGGGAGCAGTTGATCTGGCAGGATTTGGTAGCATTCGCCCAGTTCCTCAATCCGCTCCAAGAAGTCGTGTAGGGCATCCCCGCCGGAATAGTTTACGTCCCAACGTTGGACAGTACTCACTACTTCAGCGTTACTAAACCTGTCTCGCTGGGGAGCTGCCGGTTTCGCTCCTCCGGGGTGTAAGAATGATTCGCCCAGTTTTATTGCTGGGATTGCTCGGGTGATTGCTTTGCTATACTGGCTTCTTCAGCGGTGATCTCGATTTCTAGTTCTTTAAGGAGATTTTCGGTTGATCTTCTACTTCGCTTGGTTCTGATGAAGTGGTTTAGAGCACTCCGTGTTGTCTGCATTCCTCCACTAATCTCTCTTTTTTCAGTAGGTATATCCAGCCCAGAGAGTCGACGTTCAGCGTTGCGGTGTCGTTTACGCTCGTCCGTGTGTTATTGGTTGGTTGTGGTGTGTTCGATGAACCCACTTCGACAGGATTGGTGCTTGTGGGTGCTTTTGCACATACGCCTGCAGAGCCGGGTCCCTGCTCGGGCACCATTTTTGAGATGGGTTTATCGAAGGCTGAGGTAGTTCAGCCGCTCCAGGGTTAGGCGGAGGTCCCACTAACCTCCACTGAATAAAATAAACGCAGTACTTTAATGTAGCGAACACAACCACACACACGCGGCTGTTCGACCAGAATGCCGGCACCTTGACGTCCAAGAAGAGAGAAGGAGATACTGAGAGGGAGAGAGGGAGAGAGACTAACTGGTCGGCGGTCGGCGTCGTGGTTCAGAGAGCGGAGACTGTCTAGTGGCTAGTGGCGGTGACAGTGAGAGCGGTGACGGTCTGGTGATTAATGATGATGACAGTGAGAGCGGAGACGGTTCGGTGATTAATGACGACGACAGTGAGGGCGGTAGGGAGCGTGATGATGGTAAACGCCCACAGCACGGGTACTGCAGCCAATGAGAGCAGCGATGCTGACCGTGACGGCAGTAATAGTCCCTTGTAGTAGTGACGGCCCTGCGGTGATGTTGACGGTGGCCTAAATAGTGGCGAGGGCGGTAGCGACCCGGCTGTTTGACGAAGATGATAACTTCGGCCCAGATTAATAACGGCGGTGACGGCGGCCCAGGATGGCGATGATGGCAGCGGCCCTTACGGCTAGCAAGTAGCGGTCCCCGGTAGAGGTTTGGCCTAGGGGCGGTAAATGGCGTCGGCGGCCCCGATGATGACGAAAGTGATAGCTCGGCCCTAATAGGTGGTGGCGCTGGTAGCGGCCCTGGATGACGATGATAAGACCAGCGGTCCTGGAAGGTGGCGGCGCTGGGTATCGGCTTCGGCCTAGGGGCGGCAGTGATTTCGCCCGGTGAATGCGAAGATGGTAGTCGGCCCTGGTAAGTAACGGCGGTGACAGCGGCCCTGGATGCTGATGTCACGGTTCGCGGTCCTGGCTGGTAGCGGTTCTCGGTCGTGACTTTGGCCCAAGGGCGGCAGCTGTTGTTGGCGGTCTGAACGGTCACCTGCAAAAGCTACGGAAGCTGGTTAGTATGGCCCCAGGGCGGCAAGACAGCCCATTACCCCCTCTAATGTATTAAATCGTGGCTGCTTGGCATTGTGGGGCGTGTTTACCCGCCTCGGCACAGTGCCTGCTCGCCACGCGGTATTTTAAGTGGGCAGAACAGTTTGTCTCCGGTCCACTGAGACCGTTTGCAAAATTATGGGTTTGGGGTCTGCGCGAGGGGTATTGCCCCTTTTACAGGCCCCTTCAACCTCTCGGCCTTTCCCGTAGGAAGAGCCAGGGGCACTCGGGGTTTTTATGGTCTAAGCCTCCCGATGCGCTCCGTGCTTACCTAAGGAAGCTGGTGCTGGCTGAGTTAGCGTTAATCAGTTTAAGTCGGTTGTTGAATATGCAGGTGGAGAAGCGAGCGAAGGTCGCAATTCTTTGGCATGCTTACGCAGAGAATTCTCGTGCAGTGTTGGCGTGCACGAGTGCTCTCAGTTGCTGTGTAGTTTTGCGTGATTTGCTTTGACTGTCCGTACGTATGGGTGTATGCGTATATCGAAGATGCTGCGTGCGGTTGTATGTATGTATGTTTTTTTTTTACGAGGAGGAAGCATCGAAAGCCTATACCCGTCATTGTGGGACTTTTACCCAGTTTCAGTCGGTAGTAATCAGTCCTGCGTACACCTGGTAAGCTTTTCCACGTCTTGTTTAAAGAGAAATACCCTTTTTTTTAACTATTTATTTATTTATCTCTTAGATACAACTTATTATCTTCGATTTTATAGGCAGTGAGAACAAATACCTTAAAATGACGGCATGCCTCATGCTGGTATTGCATTGAGCAGACTTGCATAAGAGACGAGGCCCGTATACGTATGCATGTATACTGCCTTTGCGGTTGGAACGGTCTAGGTTGCAATCCGCATTAACGCCCCGTCGAAACTGCACTTTATTTGCGGCTTGAACGCTCTAGGTTCCAGTCCGCTCCTATTATCGAACGCGCAAATTTTCGCGGTTGCCACCTGGGCGGCTGGAATGCCCTAGGTTCCATTCCACGCTTACTATTTGATTGGTAAGTCTCATGTTCAAGGTACGGTCTGAAAGCACAAGTTTCTTAGCCCTCTTACTCGGGCAGCTGGAACGGCCTAGGTTCCAGTCCGCGCCTACGCTTTGGTTGATGAAAATCATAGTTTGGTTACAGTCCTCGGCTATGGACTATGCTAAGAGTTGGCTTAATCACGGGTGATACGCCGCTGTCTCTCTAGGTCCCTCAGTTCCTTCAAAATTGAAGTAAGTGTGTCACTGGTTGATGCCCATTCACTGGCTGCTTTCACCATATAGTCGACTACTGACTGTGGCGTAAACACCCCTCCAACCGCTAGTTTCAGTTAGTTCATCTGCCGATGGAATCGAGGGCACTCAAAAAAAAGGTGATGCACATCTTCTTCCACACCATTTCGATAGAAGTCGCAGTACGGGTCATGCTCATGTTTGAATTTAAATAGGCATGCCTTAAAACAGCCATGACCACTAAAGAACTGACTAAGATAAAAATCTACTTCGCCGTGCGTTCTATGAAGCCAGGATACCAGATTTGGTATGCAGCGATAGGTCCAACGACCTTTAGAGGTACTATTCCACTTGTTTTGCCACTCTGTAATGCTGCTTTCCCGGGCTTGACGTCGGTCTAATTGAGTTACGAAAGCTGCTTCGTCCGACACTGCCCTGAAGGCGCTGCAAACTCGGTGCGCGCATAAACGGTATGTTGAGTTGACTCCGCGGAAGTATGCTGGACACTGTGCCGCGTTTGACCAAATTGGGGCCGCGTGCAGTATTTGGCTTTTAACCACACTCGCTAAGAGTAAACATCTGCGCTGTTTCGGTCTTCGCGTATCAAGCCTTATTCGCGATAGTCCCGTGATTGTTGATGCTGATTTCTCTCGCACATAGCTCAAGTGGGCGCTAAAAGCAGGACGCTTGTCTAGCACCATTCGCAGGTATTTAATTGTGGGTTTCGTTATAATGGTGTGGTCGCCAATTTTTAGCGCTAACTCCTCTAGTTTCTTACGACTCGAGATAAGTATTGCTTCTCCTTTTTGCTCGGCTAGCTTCAGGCCGAAGCTATTTAACCAACATTTAGTCACGCCGACTGATGATCCTACCTTTTCGCATATGACATCAAGAAGCTTCGTAGACACCGCAATGTCGTCTGCAAAACTAACTATGGATGATCCTTCGGGCAATTCGGTACGAAGAGCTCCATCATACATAATGTTCCATAGTAAAGGGCCTAGTACGGATCCTTGTGGAACGCCACCTGTTATCTCAGCCCACTTCAGGCCCTCCTCCGTGTCGTACCACAGCACTCGCGAATGGAAATAAATTCGTATTAGTCTTCGAAGGTAATAAGAAATTCCAATACTCTCCAGTCTATCGAGTATTTTAGCCCAGTTGCAGAGTTGAACGCGTTCTTTACATCTAAGGTAACAATCACACAGTACTCTTTTGCTCTTCCCAGCCACCGTGTACCGCTCGTTGCATCCCGTGCTAACTTAATGAGTTCTGCTACCGCATTCACAGTGGATTTCCCTTTTCTAAACCCGAATTGGTTTGCCGATATTCCCCCTTTCTCTTGGACTTCCCTGTCGAGACGCTTTGCAATTATATGCTCCAAGATTTTACCTGCTGTGTCTAGCAGACAATTAGGCCGAAAACTTGAGAGATAATCCAGAGGTTTACCCGGCTTAGGTATTAAAACAAGCTTTTGCCTATTCCAGATTTGAGGGAAAGTTCCATTCGTTAAACATCTAATAAAAACTTGTACGAATGAGGAAGCGCACTGGTGGACTGCAAGCTTAAGAGCTATGTTGGGCACGCCATCGGGGCCAGGAGCTTTCTTTACTTCCACTTTAGCTGTTGCGAGTGTGATTTCTTCTTCCGTTACATCCGGTTAGACGGTTCTTTTCTGCGGTTGATATTGCAAATTAAAGCTGACTGATCGCTTTGCGTATAACACGTGCTATGTTTCCATTCAGTGAATCTATATAGCCCGGAACTGACAAAGGTCAGGTCTTCTATTGACCCAAAACTATTTTGGCTAAACGTGTGTTCAGATCCCGTGTTTAGTAGAACGACGTCCAAACAAGCGAAAGCCTCCAGCAGAGCTCTCCCCCTTGGGCTTGTACTGCGACATCCCCACGCGTTGAAGTCGCCTGCTATAAGAACATTCTGCCTGCCTCTAGCACCAATTGTTATCTTTAACAGTATGTTTTAGAATGCCTGTATACTTATGCTTGGCGCAATGTAGCAGCTGTATACGTACAAGTTGCCGATTTCCGCACCAACGAAACCATTTTCGGACACGGAACCTTCCATCCAGCGTGGTTCCCACATGACCAGAGAGCCGCTTTTCCGCTTTGATCCTGAAGCCAGCACTGCGACGACTTCGATTTGTATGGCTCACTGAGTATCGCAATATCGATTTTTTTCTTCTAATATTGTTTGCGACAGGAGGTCCTGCGCCGCTTGACAGTAGTTGAGGTTAAGCTGCAAAAGTCTCATCATACCTTTATTTTGCTTAGCGCCTGTTGATATACCGGGCACTTATTGCCTCCTGCCTGGTGGCTTGTAGAAATGCTGCCATGTTTCACGCATAATAAGCACAGTGGTGCATTTGTGCATAGTTTGGCCGTGTGGCCAGTTTGACTGGACCTGAAGCACGATTTGCCAAAATCGTCGCTGCTCCGACAGCCCTTGGATATGTGGCCGAACTCAAAACATTTGTAGCAGCGCTTTGGCTGTACTTAATGTCTTACTCCGCAGATAACCTAGCCAATTCTGATTTTACCTTGGGTCACTAACTTATGGGCAACGCTCTCGGGTAGCAGTATGGTTGCGGTCTGTGTGCCTCCGTACGCTTTTCGTATCGATCGAATATCGGATACTTGCACTTTAGTGGACTCACCCTGGCCATTTAAAGCTAAGCAGACCTCTTCGCTTGTCGTAACTTCGTCGAAATCATGTATCTACGACCCATTTCAGTTAGGGTCCTGACTTCTGCTTTACCTGCCAGTACTCCTTCGACTGCCTCTTGAAGTTTCGCAGTACTTGCTTCCTCATAGTTGTTCAGCTGAAACAGGAGACCGCCCCCAGCTAATTTCCTGATCTTCCGCACAGTTTCGCTTAGACCCTTCAGGCTTTCCTCGCTCTTTACCATTTTCAAAATGTCAGCGTAAGAACACTCTCCAGAAGATTTGATTTCAATGGCGTCCGGGCGGGCTGGCTTTTTTCTCTGCCATCTTTTCGGTTTCACCTTAAGTTGGCCGTGATAACGTTGGAGCATTACGACTGGTTATCGCCTTTTGGCTCCTGGGCTGCGTTGTCAGCAGTTGCTGGTTGATCACTGCTACGAGTTTGGCGATCTGTTTTCATTGCCTGTGCTCGAGGTGAGGTGACACGAATGCGTTTTCCTTTCGGTTGTGGGTGGTTCTCGGGTGTGGGTTCGTTCGCCGACCTGCCCCTATTCCCTGTTTTATCACCTTTGACTAGCCGGTCTGTTCGAGTCGATTTCACTGAAGAACTAACTGAGGTTCTTTCTGGTTCATTACTCTCAACGTTCACGGTTCAAGTGCCTCTGGCTGTCCATCACCTTCCTAAGTTCCCCGATCTTTTCCCCAATCGTACAGAGGGCGCCGTTGTACTTTTCAGCAGAGTTCTCGATTGATTGGATTCTATGAGAGTCAGCTGCATTTCCGCTATCTATGCATCCTGCTGGTGACCCTGCAGAATTGTAATGGTTTAGGAAGCCAGCTTCTCCATAAATTTTTGTATTATATTTAGTAAAGCATTAAAGAACCATTTTTCCCAATTTTTCTTTCGGGCCCTATGCGGGCTAAAGAAGACACACTTTTTGTAACTGCTACGCTTTACCATTTTTGTTTTATTACTTTTGCTTCTTAATAACATACATACATATTCTCGCAAAATTTTTCTATCATGGGATATTTCATACCCATAAGCAAAGAAACAAACCACTCCTCTCATTTGGTCTAATCCGCTTTTGGATAGGTTCGCGACAGTTTTGACAGTCTTAGTGTGACAGTCATTCGTAAGAAGATTCGAGAATTACTGCTGGCAACCTAAGACTAGCCACATGGGACGAGTCACTTCCTCTTTCGTTTAAGTCGTCGGCCGAGTAAGTTGTCTGTTGTTGGTGCTAATCAGCAAATAAAATATCGACAACTATCAGCAGAATCCCCCCAGGAAGTGAAATAATAGCGGGTCCAGAAAACGAAAAGCCACTTTTGGAAACAATTGTGTTATTCCTCGTGGTAAAATTTATAGCGGAAAGCGCGGAAAAGTTCGACCTCGAACGGGACAAAAAAAAAAAAACAACTCCAATTATTACCTCCACGCGCTAAATCGCACCTAAAGGCTGCCGAGCTATTCCGTGGCTTTGACATCTGATTCCTGCTGCACAGATTGGATTGCGCTGGACGCCACGTGCCCGCAGCATCGGAATTTTCCTAGGAGCACACTAAACGTAGTAGTCACCAACGACGAGGTTGGTTATACCTAAACGCTGCGGGGTGCAAAGAGCCGTAGCCACCACCAACATTCTCCAACCATTCTTCTGTTGTGTATCTGACGACAACCCCGGAAGACGCCTTTCTAGCTGGGTTGAAACATCCAAATCCCCAGCCAAAGATGTGAAAACATCATCTTTGCATATCGCAAAGTGCCTTTATAGTTTTTGTATATCTCTATATACATACATAGAATTTCCATGGCAAAGCAAATTCTGATTGCTTCAGTTCGCCTGCCTACGCTCACAAAGCTTGTATGTACCTACATATCAATATATGAGAATTGCATAAACTACATATTTACGCTAGGCTAAATGTATAGTACGGAAAAAACCTATAAATCCAAATAATCAATCGAAATAATAGCTAATTATGGTATAAATAATATACATCACTTGGTTTAACTATAGACCTACTTAATAGCTAAAAACATGGTGTAACTAAATAACTATTACTTGAAATAATTAAAAATTACCGTAAATTTTTATAATACCACAGTCCATAGCAAACAATATAAATTAATCAATAAAATATCACAGTTCAATAAATAGATCAGTTGCCTTGTTCGGCCCACTGTGCATGAGCTCACCCGAGTAAACATAAATTTGTATTTCCAAAAGAAACGAAAAATTTGCAACAACAACTTATACTAACTTTGGCAAAAGCAATTGCTTAGCATAATTTTCCTCAGCATTACTTCGCGTCGTTGGAAGGCCTTTCATCGGACAGCAGTGAAAAAAAATGCAAGTAAGAAAATGCGATTCTCTTGTATTTGTTGTTGAGGCGATCGGCAAAGCAACAGCAAAAGTAGGTACAAAGCGTAATTTGACTAGTGCTGGAATTTAGTATCCGATGTGAATTGCCCGCATGAAGAACTCTACTGCTTGCTTTTGTTTTGGCGACATATTTACATTTTCTATATGTTTATGCATCCTCCTGAACCTTTACATTTGCACATGCTCAAATCATGAAAATTTACCTTATTTTCTAAGTTGGTAATAAGGCTTAATACCCACATTTGTACTTATGATAGATCCCTAGATAATTTATATTGACACCTAAATTGAGATCTAAGTAAATAAACAAATTCCCTAGCTACTTATATACTTACCTATATACTAGCGCAACCAGTACACATGGGCAAATGGTATTTTTTTTATATTCGTACTTGTTAAAATTTTATGTAAGATTTGTCAATTTGTATATTTGGAATAAGGTTTATAAAATTCTATAAGCCCAGAATTTGTTTTGTTAAACTTTATTAATTATACCAATTTCTCGTAATAGCCCAATTTGCAAGTTTTTTTGAAGAGTGGCAGACGTTGAAGCCTAAATAAAGTTATCATTAATTGCGAAGGTACTATGAATTTTCGTTAATAAAATAGTGACTTTATAATGTTGGAGTAGAAAATTTTGACTTTTCCTTGTGACATGGTGAGTTAAAAACAGCGACATCAGCGATAATAAAAACGGGCCCTCTACCAAAAAGGTCAATTGAGTGGCATGGAGGGTGGGTAAAGAACGCGCGTTGCTTTACAACATAATACGTCGCGATTCCAGCCAAATGAGGATAACCACAGTACCGGTTTTGACTTTGACCACCCTGTTGCGTAACCGTTTGCCAACATATCTTTCATAAACAGTGCGTAGAGAATTGGTTGAAAACGCACTCAGATTGTCCCTCATGCACAAGAATTTTACAACCAAAAGATTTAAAGTTAGTGGTAGGTAATCATTCACCAAGTCACTCACAGCCTACGGCTTCGGCTACAACAGGTGCAAGGCTGGGAGTAGTAACGCGTAGCCTAGCAAGAAATTTAGCTCCAAATATGACCTCGGCTGTGGAACAGCAACCAGAACCGCCATCTTTAAACACCAGCTTAAATGTCCCGATTGCGGACATGAGTCAAAGCTCAGGTAATGCTCCCAACCGAAATGCTCGAGATAACTCGAACAGATCGCGAAATCGTGGGAGAAGAAATAATGCTAATCGTCCAAACAGTATTGATTACGACCGAATCTCACAAATGGTAGAAGAGAGTGTTCAACGAATGTGTCGTTCCTTGAATTTAACTTCCAATCCAATCGATCGGAATACGCGTAATAATAGCGGATCGCCCGATGAGAATAGTCGCAATAATTTGTCAAGGGGTGGATCATTAAGTACGGCGGTTAATCCCACAAAAATTTCTAATATTATACAAAAATGGAATGTGCAGTTCGATGGTACTTCTGACGGTTTGACTGTAGAAGAATTTGTGTACAGAATTAGCATGTTGACCAGGGAAACTTTAAACAATGATTTTGACGCATTATGCAAAAATTTGCACTCACTGTTAAAAGGAAAAGCCTTGGATTGGTATTGGAGGTACCATAAACAGGTAGAAACAATTGATTGGCGTGAATTTTGTCTAGCGTTACGTTATCAATACAAAGACTTTCGTTCCGATTTTGATTTCCGGGAACAAATACGTGCGCGTAAGCAAAAGCCAGGAGAATCTTTTCAGAGTTTTTACGATGCAGTCAGTTTACTTGTAGACCGACTAGGCAGAAGCATTCCGGAGGAAGAGTTAATTGAAATTCTTATCCGTAATCTTAGATCTGAAGTCAGGCATGAATTGTTATACATACCTGTCCTATCAGTGGCGCATTTGAGGAAGTTGTGCCAAATGCGCGAGAATCTATTAAAAGAGGAACAGTCCGGTAGATCTAGCCAAATTAAACCCCCAGCTACTATAGGTGCCCGTAGACAAGTATTTACTCTTGAAAGTGAAGAAATGGACCGGGTTGAATCTGATAGGACTCAAGCAGATATTGCAGCTATCCACAAGCCGCACAGCAAGCTGAAGTGCTGGAACTACGATAGTGAAGGGCACATATGGGAAGATTGTCTGGCAGACGGACGCGTGTTCTGCTATGGATGTGGGACACCGAATGTGTACAAACCGCAGTGCGAAAAATGTGCGAAGCGCAAAGCGGAAAACTGCCAACGGGGTGCATTCAACAACAACCGACTGCCCCCGAATTAAAAAAAGGAACCAACAAACCGATTATTAACCGCCAAAGCGCTAGCTTTGGTCATTTTACGGATATTCATTTTTCCTTTAAATCGTACCATGAACGACTGGAAAACTACATGGAAGTTCGGAAAAGAATTTTCGAAGAAAACGGCAAGCGAGTGAAAAGGAACACATTGCGTATGAGAGATTTTTTGGTAGAATACGTAAAAATAAGAAGATATTAGTTTCATCCATTTTTAATAATAACACAGACTTAAGAAGTTACGCGGAAGTAAAATTTTTGAGTTATACCGAGCTAGGCTTATTAGATACTGGCGCAAATGTAAGTTGTATCGGGTCCGATATTGCGCAAAAAGATTTCTCCAATTTGTCAGAATTTCACCGCATTAATTCTCATGTAAAAACAGCAGATGGCCGTGCGCATCACGTTAAAGGGTTTCTTAACGTATATATGCGATACCAAGATATGGAAAGACAAATAAAATTATACGTCATACCGTCGATTACACTAAGACTTATTTTGGGTATTGACTTCTGGCGCATTTTCGAATTAGCACCAGGGATTATCAATGAAGTGGCGCTAGAAAATTCCCAGGGAGATTCTTCGATTGATTTTCTGTTGACAGATAGCCAAAAGCTTTTTCCTAATTTTGAAATTCAAGGCTTAGGCCGTACTGGGTTGATTCAACATCATATTGACGTAGGCGGTGCCAAACCGATTAAACAAAGATACTACCCTGTTAGCCCGGCTGTTGAAAAATTAATGTTTGACGAAGTGGATAGGATGATGAAATTAGGCGTAATTGAGCCATCTAATTCAGCATGGAGCTCGCCAATGAGATTAGTGGTAAAACCCGGCAAGGTTCGATTGTGCTTGGATGCCCGCAAAGTTAATGAAGTGACGAAAAAAAGATGCTTATCCACTTCAGAGCATCGACGGCATCTTTTCTCGACTGCCAAAGGCTAACATCATTACCAAATTAGATCTGAAGGATGCCTATTGGCAGATTGAGTTGTCGCCAGAGTCGCGTCCGTTAACAGCGTTCACGATTCCCGGGCGACCGCTGTACCAATTTGTTGTCATGCCATTTGGACTATGCAACGCACCGGCCACGATGTGCCGACTCATGGATGCCTTAATCCCCCCAGATCTGCAACATTGCGTGTTCGGTTGATGACATGTGCATAGTATCTGAAGATTTTTCTTCGCATCTGTCTGTATTGGTGCGCATAGCAGAACAATTTCGAAAAGCGAATCTTACACTAAACCTGAACAAAAGTCAATTCTGTGTAACTAAAATCAACTACTTAGGTTATGTGATAGGAAGCGGTGGAGTTTCCACTGACCCAGAAAAGATTTCTTGTATTGTGTCTTGGCCCCCGCCCAAGAATATTAAACAAGTCCGTGGATTTTTAGGAGTGTGCGGATGGTACAGGAGATTTATTAAGAATTTTGCGGAAATCACATCTCCCATAACGGAGGTTTTGTCCACAAAAAGAAAGTTTCTTTGGACTGACNGCGGATGGTACAGGAGATTTATTAAGAATTTCGCGGAAATCACATGTCCCATAACGGAGGTTTTGTCCACAAAAAGAAAGTTTCTTTGGACTGACGAAGCTCAAGCTGCGCAGGAAAAGCTTAAGTTACTGTTAACTTCTGCACCTGTTTTACAAAATGCCGATTTTAATAGAAATTTTTATTTACATTGCGATGCCCGCGATTATGGTATTGGCGCGGTGCTTGTACAATTATCCGATGAAAATGAGGAAAAACCTATAGCATTCATGTCAAGNATGAAAAACCTATAGCATTCATGTCAAAGAAATTATCGAAAGCTGAAAGAAACTATAGTGTCACTGAAAGAGAATGTTTAGCCGTAATTTTAGCCATTGAGAAGTTTCGATGTTATCTCGAACTTCAAGAGTTCGAGGTAATTACTGACCATTCTAGCCTCGTATGGCTGATGCGACAGAAAAACGTTAGCGGTAGGTTAGCAAGGTGGATTTTGCGCTTACAAACATATAAATTTACCATTTCCCACCGCAAAGGCAAAGATCATACTGTTCCGGATGCGTTATCGCGCATCTATGATACCGAGATATCGAGCTTAGAAGCAGTAGGCCCTGAAATTGATGTAGATTCCACCGCTTTCTTCGATCCAGACTATGTGCAATTGGTACGGAAAATCCAAGACAGTAAAGACAATTTACCCGATTTAAAAGTCGTTGATAAGTTTGTTTATATTCGCACGCAGCATTTGGCAGGTAGCATAGACGAAGACAACAACGCGTGGAAATTATGGGTCCCCGAAAGGTTGAGGAAGGACGTTATTAAACGTGCCCATGACAGTGTCATTACTGCCCATGCCGGCATGCAAAAAACCATTGAGCGAATTAAGCGAAATTTGTTTTGGCCAGGTTTGGCGAAAGATGTACGTGACTATATCCGACAGTGCGATACCTGCAAAGAAACAAAAGCGCCAAACGTTACGTTTACTCCGCCAATGGGGTTGCAAAGCGTGTCTTTGAGACCCTTTCAAAAATTTTACATTGATATCCTTGGCCCATATCCAAGAAGCAAACGCGGCAATATTGGTTTGTTGATAGTGCTTGATCATTTTAGCAAATTCCATTGGCTCTGTCCTTTGCGTAAATTTACCTCCGCTGCTATACAAGATTTTCTTCTACATCACATTTTTCATTGTTATGGAGTTCCTGAGACGATAGTAAGCGATAATGGTTCGCAGTTTAAGTCAAATGACTTTAAAGCATTTTTGACAGAATTCGGAATTAGGCAAATGTTCACTGCTTTATATTCGCCGCAAAGCAATGCAGCTGAGCGCGTGAACAGGTCATTGTTAGCTGCTATCCGATCATATATTAAGCAGGACCAATCAGAATGGGATAAATATTTGACAAGTATTTGTTGTGCCCTTAGATCTTCACTCCATCAGTCAATAGGATGTTCGCCATATAAAGCCTTATTTGGTTGCAACATGGTAACGCATGGTTCGGATTACCGCTTGCTTAAACACCTTTCGTTGGTCGAAGAGTCGAGTGTGGCAATTGACCATGGCGACAAATTGACAATATTGCGAAAAGACATACAAGACAATATACGTAAGGCGTATGATCGAAACGTAGCTCAGTATAACCTGCGAGCAAAACGAGTTTCGTTTAAGGTAGGTCAGGAAGTGTTCAGACGAAATTTTGCCTTAAGTAAATCCGATAAAAATTTTAATGCTAAGCTGGGAGCTCAGTTTATAAAATGCAGGATAAAGAAAAAAGTAGGAAATGCATATTATTTAATCGAAGACTTGAAAGGCAAAGAAATTGGAACTTATCACGCTAAGGATATTAAACCCTAATTCCAGCTAATCATCCAGCCAAAGGCAGTCAGATTATCCCTGTTGCGTAACCGTTTGCCAACATATCTTTCATAAACAGTGCGTAGAGAATTGGTTGAAAACGCACTCAGATTGTCCCTCATGCACAAGAATTTTACAACCAAAAGATTTAAAGTTAGTGGTAGGTAATCATTCACCAAGTCACTCACAGCCTACGGCTTCGGCTACAACAGGTGCAAGGCTGGGAGTAGTAACGCGTAGCCTAGCGAGAAATTTAGCTCCAAATATGACCTCGGCTGTGGAACAGCAACCAGAACCGCCATCTTTAAACACCAGCTTAAATGTCCCGATTGCGGACATGAGTCAAAGCTCAGGTAATGCTCCCAACCGAAATGCTCGAGATAACTCGAACAGATCGCGAAATCGTGGGAGAAGAAATAATGCTAATCGTCCAAACAGTATTGATTACGACCGAATCTCACAAATGGTAGAAGAGAGTGTTCAACGAATGTGTCGTTCCTTGAATTTAACTTCCAATCCAATCGATCGGAATACGCGTAATAATAGCGGATCGCCCGATGAGAATAGTCGCAATAATTTGTCAAGGGGTGGATCATTAAGTACGGCGGTTAATCCCACAAAAATTTCTAATATTATACAAAAATGGAATGTGCAGTTCGATGGTACTTCTGACGGTTTGACTGTAGAAGAATTTGTGTACAGAATTAGCATGTTGACCAGGGAAACTTTAAACAATGATTTTGACGCATTATGCAAAAATTTGCACTCACTGTTAAAAGGAAAAGCCTTGGATTGGTATTGGAGGTACCATAAACAGGTAGAAACAATTGATTGGCGTGAATTTTGTCTAGCGTTACGTTATCAATACAAAGACTTTCGTTCCGATTTTGATTTCCGGGAACAAATACGTGCGCGTAAGCAAAAGCCAGGAGAATCTTTTCAGAGTTTTTACGATGCAGTCAGTTTACTTGTAGACCGACTAGGCAGAAGCATTCCGGAGGAAGAGTTAATTGAAATTCTTATCCGTAATCTTAGATCTGAAGTCAGGCATGAATTGTTATACATACCTGTCCTATCAGTGGCGCATTTGAGGAAGTTGTGCCAAATGCGCGAGAATCTATTAAAAGAGGAACAGTCCGGTAGATCTAGCCAAATTAAACCCCCAGCTACTATAGGTGCCCGTAGACAAGTATTTACTCTTGAAAGTGAAGAAATGGACCGGGTTGAATCTGATAGGACTCAAGCAGATATTGCAGCTATCCACAAGCCGCACAGCAAGCTGAAGTGCTGGAACTACGATAGTGAAGGGCACATATGGGAAGATTGTCTGGCAGACGGACGCGTGTTCTGCTATGGATGTGGGACACCGAATGTGTACAAACCGCAGTGCGAAAAATGTGCGAAGCGCAAAGCGGAAAACTGCCAACGGGGTGCATTCAACAACAACCGACTGCCCCCGAATTAAAAAAAGGAACCAACAAACCGATTATTAACCGCCAAAGCGCTAGCTTTGGTCATTTTACGGATATTCATTTTTCCTTTAAATCGTACCATGAACGACTGGAAAACTACATGGAAGTTCGGAAAAGAATTTTCGAAGAAAACGGCAAGCGAGTGAAAAGGAACACATTGCGTATGAGAGATTTTTTGGTAGAATACGTAAAAATAAGAAGATATTAGTTTCATCCATTTTTAATAATAACACAGACTTAAGAAGTTACGCGGAAGTAAAATTTTTGAGTTATACCGAGCTAGGCTTATTAGATACTGGCGCAAATGTAAGTTGTATCGGGTCCGATATTGCGCAAAAAGATTTCTCCAATTTGTCAGAATTTCACCGCATTAATTCTCATGTAAAAACAGCAGATGGCCGTGCGCATCACGTTAAAGGGTTTCTTAACGTATATATGCGATACCAAGATATGGAAAGACAAATAAAATTATACGTCATACCGTCGATTACACTAAGACTTATTTTGGGTATTGACTTCTGGCGCATTTTCGAATTAGCACCAGGGATTATCAATGAAGTGGCGCTAGAAAATTCCCAGGGAGATTCTTCGATTGATTTTCTGTTGACAGATAGCCAAAAGCTTTTTCCTAATTTTGAAATTCAAGGCTTAGGCCGTACTGGGTTGATTCAACATCATATTGACGTAGGCGGTGCCAAACCGATTAAACAAAGATACTACCCTGTTAGCCCGGCTGTTGAAAAATTAATGTTTGACGAAGTGGATAGGATGATGAAATTAGGCGTAATTGAGCCATCTAATTCAGCATGGAGCTCGCCAATGAGATTAGTGGTAAAACCCGGCAAGGTTCGATTGTGCTTGGATGCCCGCAAAGTTAATGAAGTGACGACATGCTCAAATCATGAAAATTTACCTTATTTTCTAAGTTGGTAATAAGGCTTAATACCCACATTTGTACTTATGATAGATCCCTAGATAATTTATATTGACACCTAAATTGAGATCTAAGTAAATAAACAAATTCCCTAGCTACTTATATACTTACCTATATACTAGCGCAACCAGTACACATGGGCAAATGGTATTTTTTTTATATTCGTACTTGTTAAAATTTTATGTAAGATTTGTCAATTTGTATATTTGGAATAAGGTTTATAAAATTCTATAAGCCCAGAATTTGTTTTGTTAAACTTTATTAATTATACCAATTTCTCGTAATAGCCCAATTTGCAAGTTTTTTTGAAGAGTGGCAGACGTTGAAGCCTAAATAAAGTTATCATTAATTGCGAAGGTACTATGAATTTTCGTTAATAAAATAGTGACTTTATAATGTTGGAGTAGAAAATTTTGACTTTTCCTTGTGACATGGTGAGTTAAAAACAGCGACATCAGCGATAATAAAAACGGGCCCTCTACCAAAAAGGTCAATTGAGTGGCATGGAGGGTGGGTAAAGAACGCGCGTTGCTTTACAACATAATACGTCGCGATTCCAGCCAAATGAGGATAACCACAGTACCGGTTTTGACTTTGACCATTGTTGTAATTATTGATCCCGCTTTAATGTTATTTGCATTCAAGCCGTTTAGTTTTTTGTTTTTTTTTTCTTTTGGATTTGTTTTCCTTTGTAGTGTACCATCAGTATTATTTAGCTTCTGCAGGGACTCTATAATAAAGTTTGTAATGTAGACTTTCGGCACCAGCCACGAACTCCCCCCAACCGCTAAGAGCTGGCACATTTAAAAGGGTCCCGACCCGGCTGAATGTCGTTAGTCACAGTGAGATGCGCTATTGCGCGTGTTTGTATACCTTGATATGCATCAGCCTCACTTAACCATATACAGGTCACTGTATATCCCCGGCACATTAACATTACAGAATCCACCACGTAATTTGAACTCGCGATATCCGTATTGTCACTGCCTGGTCGCGTGGCCAGTATCGTGTTACATACGGGAGATCGTGGGATCATTCCGCTCCGCAGGAAGGGGCTACTAGCCCCGGACGGGGGTTGGATCGCGGTGCCTTGGTTTTGCTTCCGTTCATCCATTTTTAATTTTTTTCACTTCCTCACTACGGGGTGAGTAAGTGACAGTACACTTAGCACCCCCTTTGTACTTTTTTTAAAGGTAATTATATTTTATTTTTAATTGGTTATATTAAGTTTAATAATATTTACAGATTGTTTCGCTATAGCGGTTTACTTTCGTTTAATTTAATATTTTATTTGGCTTAGTTAAGTTTTCTTTAATTTACTTATATTAATTTAATTTAATTTCACTTAATTTAACTTAATCTAATTTAATTTAATTTAGCTAATTTGATTTACTTTAATTTCCTTTAATTTAATTTAATTTAATTTAATTTAATTTAACCTACTCCAATTTAATTTAATTTAACTTAATTTAATTTAATTTAACTTAATTTAATTTAGTTTAATTTAATTTAATTTAATTTAGTTGAATTTAATTTAGTTTAATTTAATGTTATTTAATTTAATTTAATTCAAATAGTTTAATTAACAATAATAATAATAATAATAGATTGGCGCTTACAAATATGTTAGTGTTTGGCCGAGCTTCTCCTCCAATTTGTGGCGTGCGCCTTGATATTGTCACACAAAGTGGAGGGACCTACACTTTTACGCCGACTCCGAACGGCGATTGTATTTTTATGAGAAGCTGTTTTTCATGGCAGAAATACACTCGGAGGTTTGCCATTGCCTGCCGAGGGACGACCGCTGTTAAAAAAAAACTTTTTTTCTATATTTTTACGATGTTGCTTTGACCAGGGTTTGAACCCAGGCGTTGTGGAGTGGAAGCGCGCACTGCTTACCACTAAACCACAGCGGCCGACAATTTAGTTTAATTAATTTAATTTAATTTACTTTAATTTAATTCAATTTATTTTAATTTAATTTAATTAAATTTAATTCAATTTAATTCAGTTTAATTTAATTTAATGTAGTTTATTTTAATGTTTTTTAATTTAATTTAATATAATTTAACTTAATTTATTTTAATTTAATTTAACTTAACTTAATTTAATTTAATTTAATTTATATTAATTTAATTTTATTAAATTTAACTTAACTTAATTTAATCTAATTTAATTTAATTTTGGTGGAAACAAATACGCAATTCTACGCACTGCTATTTTATTGCACACCACTGCACCGATTTCGTGGTAAAAGCTGTATCACCGTTCGGTTTTTGTCCGGGCTAAGCTTAGTGGAAAGCTTTGCGAAAAGCGTTGTAACGAACTTGAGCGTATTGCGACTTTGGTTGTGGAAGCTTTTACAGAAGCTTATCCAAAAGTTAGTTCACCAAAATTTCCAGCTTTTTGCTTTCTCTGAATTCGTAGTCGCGATCAGCTGTTTAGCTCGTCAAAAGTACTTTCTGTTGCTATTTTCCTTTTATTTGGGGCTTTCTCTTTGGATCGCCAAAGGAAAGGAAAAAGAAAAAGTTTTTTTTTATATAAATCTATAAAAGTACTTNGAAAAGAAAAAGTTATTTTTTATATAAATCTATAAAAGTACTTATCTTGACTCCGCTACGTTTGTGACACTGTCTTTCACTGCTGCAGGCAGTTTTCTTCACTGCGAACACACTTTAATGTAACAAATCGCCGCTTTTCCAATATAAAATTACTGAAAACGCGGAGTTAAAATTTGATGCGTCCACTTCACTTCACTTGTCACTTGTATGTATATATGGTTGTATGAATGTATGTATGTATGTAAGTAGATATGTACGTATGTACATATGTCTGTTAGTGTAGCGTAGGGAGCTACGTTACACAACAAATGGATGAAAGTCGTTAGAACTTGGAAATATAGCGGTGGCTGAAATAAAAAGTGTTACACCATGTTACAGTTTTGCTCGTCACTGTACGTGCAATTGTACATATAATTTTAAGCACGATGGCAATAAAGAACAAAGCGCAAAGGACAACGGGACATACGCGACTGCGGACGGAAATTGGTATAAATAGCCAGCCAGCAATCAAAGCAAACAGGAGTCGTCAGGCAACTGCTGCAGAGCCTGGAGCTTTAGCACGCTTAGGGTAGGCTCTACTCCCTATGCTAGGAATCAGGAAACGGGCAGGTACTACTCCCACTCCTTTAGATCTCAGCCAGGTATTTAGAGACAGGCAGGGTTTAATCCCTCTCTTGGAATGTTGTGGGTAGGGNCTCCCTATGCTAGGAATCAGGAAACGGGCAGGTACTACTCCCACTCCTTTAGATCTCAGCCAGGTATTTAGAGACAGGCAGGTTTTAATCCCTCTCTTGGAATGTTGTGGGTAGGTTCTACTCCCGCTCCTTTACTATAGCCGTAATTATATTTGGTGGGACGGAGGTACGCCCACCTACCGAAGGCTGTGGGTAAGTTCTACTCCCGCTCTTTTACTACAGCGGTAATTATATTTGGGGGGACGTAGCTACGCTCACCAACCGAAGAGGAACGGGTATGTTCTACTCCCGTCCTCTTAACGACCAAGACAGCCGAGTTCTTTGCTATAAACCGAAAACGAACTCTTATTATTTTTGTTGAGAACCCGGCAGCCGATGCGCATACCCCAGCATAACCCGGAGTTCGTCACAAATGGCGCCCGAGCAGGGAAAAGATTAGACAATGCTAGGACCAGATTTGAAAGCAAGACTAGAGTGGACTAAATAGTGAACGCTAAATGTGGTAAGACTGAGAGAAAAGACTCCAAAGAGAGAGCAGACTGCGAAAATACGAAAAAAAAGTTGTGAGTACTAGGTACTCATGAAATTTGATGTGTAAACATATTCGTACGGCAAAGCATAAAAGTAAGTTTACATATAAGTGAGTGTTGGCGCTGTTGATTTGCCTATTTCTAATGATGTACACGTGACCGCTGCTGCTGATATCTCGCCTGCTTATACTCTTAGCAATTGCCCTCTCTCTACTACTGCTTCTCCCTACGCGTCTACTTTAAACGCTGTCGCTGCTGCTGCTGCTGCTGATGTATCTATCGGTAAATCTCTTTCATCTGCTAATTCGTTCTTGTCTACTGCTACGCAATGCTCCAACGCTTTGTCAAATGAACGAACTAATGTTTTTTCTTAGAAATCCGACGCGTCCATCTCAATCGCCGACGCTGCTTCTGCTGCTGCTGGTGGTTGGTCTAAGAAATTATCTTATTCTGACGCTGTTGTTCTTGGCGCTACTGTACTCATGCCGGCACCGAATTCATCGTTGTCCACGGCTCACGAATCTGAGTTGAAGCAGCGTACCATTGCTGACTCCAGCTCAAACTCTGAACTGAAAGTTGCTGATAGTATGAAGTGGCTGCACTTATCATCATTTCAGCCATCTGTCACTGCTAATGACATAATTTAGTACATATCAAATCATGCCAATATTAGTAAGGGCCAGCTTTTATGCAATCATTTAATCAAATATAACGTTGATGCTAATTCCATTCGGAGATTAAACTTCAAATTTGATGCTCCCAGTTCGTTCTATGAAAATCCCACGTCAGCTGATCTTTGGCCGGTGGGTGTAAACGTACATCCCTTTCGTTTTTTACCGAGAAGGGGAAACCAACAGAAAGCTTTGTAACAAACTATAGAAATTCGTCACAATCTAAAAAAAATTTAATGTCTAATTTCAGAATGCTTCTAGACTTAGAACTAAATCGCATGAGCTTAAAACGTTATAGCTCGCAGTTGGAGTATGACGTCTTTGTCATAGTTGAGACATGGTTAAATGATAATTTCTTTGATGAGGAGTTTTTTGACAACAATCTTTTTGTTGTCTATCGTAAGGACAGAGATTCCAATACAACGGGTCGTGCGAGAGGTGGTGGGGTTTTAATTGCTGTGCAGCATAAGTATCGTTCGTCGCTGATTACACTGGATAATGATGACTCCCTACTAGACCAGCTGTATGTCAGTGTGACTAGCTCTGATACGTTATTCATAGTTGCCTCATACATTCCACCTAATAGTGCGGATAATCAGTATAGAACGCATGCTGATAATATTGTATCCTTAGCTGTTAACAAATTAGGTGACAATCATATCTGTATATTGTGAGATTTTAAACTTTGTAATCTTAATTGGTCTCAAAACTATTGTAACTCTGGTCTTATTCATACTAATCTCTGCGCCCTATATGAATCTCATTTTATTGATATTATGTTAAGTTTAAATCTACTTCAAGTAAATAACTTCAAGAACAAGGTCGATAGAATTTTGAATCTAATCTTTGTCAGTAATACTATAAACTTTAGTGTGTGTGTGGAGTGTCTCTCTCCAGTATTGCCTCCTGATATGCATCACGTTCCTTTGGTACTTAAGGTTGAATTCTATGAGATTGCCTCTGGAAGCCCCAGCGATAAAATTGCTTTCAATTACTACTTATGCGATTTTGTGAGTCTCAACAGTTTATTCGCCGAAGTCAGTTGGGAGGAACTGCTCTCTAGTACTGATGTTTCTGAATGTTTTGATACTTTCAGATCAGTAGTGTACGAAACGTGTATAAAAAATATCCCTGTTCTCAAAAGAAAACCATATAAGCTACCATGGGACACTTTGCGTCTGAAGAAGCTTAAGAATCTTAGGGATAAGTTCTTTAAAAAGTTTAAATCCACCAACAACCAGTTGTTTTATGACAAGTATCGCCAATATCTGAAAGAATTCAATTGTTTAGATAAATTTTTATACAGAAACTATATTCTCAATTTCGAAAATAACATTCATTCAGACTCTAAGGCCTTCTGCAAATTCATAAAATCAAAAAAAGGGTGCTCCACAGTATTCTTGAACGGAAAATTTTCACGCAGTCCTCAAGAGGCTGCTAATTTATTTGCTGATTTCTTCAAATCAAACTATGATTGTGAAGAAGACCTTTCCTGGGATGCTTTCTCATCGGGCTTTAAGTCCACATGTTGTTTCGGATCACTGACTCTCTCAACTGATGATATTTCAACTGAAGTCTTAAAGCTCAAATCCTCCTCCCAAACGGATGTGGATGGCCTCTCAGCTCTCTTGTTAAAAAACTGTGCTGCTATGGTACTTCCGTTGAAATCATCTATCTATATTACTATACTAAAACTGTAAATTGTTTGTCTGTTTGAACTCACTAATCTCCGGAACTACTGAATGGATTTTCATGGGCTTTAACTGGTGTATAAAAAGTGACTTGACCTAGGGTATAAAAAATGGGATCTGATAAGGGGGCGTGGCACCTCCCATAGGCGTGACATTTTTAATCAGCTATAACTTCGAAACCGTAAGTCACATGACTTTGAAATTTGGTGTGCTCACATACATAATAAAAAGAGGCGTGGCACTTCCTATGGGTATGAAATTTTTAATCAGCCATAACTTCGAAATCATACGTCACATGAATGAAATTCGGAGTGAAGACATATCCATGGTAGGCGCTTATAGTATGGTATATATGAATGAGTTTGTATAAGGGGGTCTGGCACCTCCCATAGGAGTGAAACCTTTAATCTGCAATAACTTCGAAACCGTAAGTCACACGACTTTTAAATTTGGTGTGAAGGCAGATCTATGATAGATGTTTACAGTAAAATATCCATATATATAATAAGTTTGTAAAAGCAGGCGTGGAACTTTTTACAGACGTAAAAGTTTAATCACATATAACTTAGTAACGATAAGTCACATGACTTCGAAATTTAGTGCGAAGACATAAATAAAGTAGGCGCTTATAGCGATGTAAATATTAGTGAGTTTGCAAAACTTGCCACGGCATATTCCATAGCCGTGAAATCTCACATCTTTGGACCCCTAACTCACATGACTTTGAAATTTTGTGAGAAGATCTATGGTAAATGTATACAAATGAGTTTGTACAAGAGGGTGTGGCATTTATAGTAAACTGAAAAAGAGTGAGTGTTTGACAGGGGCGTGGCACCTCCAATAGATGGAGTACGTTCAGAGAACCATAACCTTGGACCCATTACGAAAAGACAGCTGAACGAAATGACCTGTTGCAAACTAAACCGGAATGAGAGTTTGCAAGAAGTCGCAGCACCTCCCACTACGCATGCCGTCTACGTTCAGAGAATATAAATAAAAAAATTAAAGCATATTTCATTCTTCTTTAGGTACCTTAATCCACCTAACCTTAATAATGAAACACGATTCTTAGTAAAGAAAATGATGACCAATATAATTGCAGCAAGAATTATTACTGGATGCGGCAAAGGAGAAGATGTCTTTCTGTAAGGAGTTCTATTTATTTCCACAGAACTTCCATTTAAATTTAAAAGTCTTCACTATTTCCTGAGACTTTCCTTTGACATGTGCTTATATGTCGAATGCTTACGAGTGGGATGTCCGAATAGTATTTATGCTTCTAACCGCACAAAAACTAAAGTATTGTTCAAAAGGAGGCCTTAAATTAAATAAGAAAAATGGTTTATATCTCCCTCATTTTATGGTAAACTGAAAATCTTTTTAACTGTTTTATATTTTTATTTGTTTACCCCGAACGACGCCGGGTACTCTACATCATAAAATATACTTTTGCAAAAAGTTCTGCCGAAAGATAGCGCTGGAGTCGAGATATTAAAGAATCCATCTTTATCGTACTACCAGGGTTAACGGGTATTTTTTGATAAGAAGTGCTTTAGCAAAAAATGTACCCAAAAAGTAGATGGCGCAGGAATCAAGATATTTAGATACCGCTCTACAAAATTTACTTTTTAGATGACTTAATAAAGCCCCGTCCTTTAAGAATGAATACAAAGAAGCCCACAATTTTTAAGGCGCAGGATTTAACCTTTCAACCGAAGCCAATAGTGTTAACATTACAAACGTTTTTTGCATTTCAGACCTATTTTTGTAGCAAAAGGTCTTATCAGGCGTCGCGAAGCAAGCCAGGCATTTGCTAGTTTTTAATAAATCTCTGTCCTTGGGGGTATTTATTGATGCCTGGAAACTGTCATTCATAACTCCTATCTTCAAATGCGGGAATAAAAATGATGTAACTAATTATAGACCGACCTTNCACTACGCATGCCGTCTACGTTCAGAGAATATAAATAAAAAAATTAAAGCATATTTCATTCTTCTTTAGGTACCTTAATCCACCTAACCTTAATAATGAAACACGATTCTTAGTAAAGAAAATGATGACCAATATAATTGCAGCAAGAATTATTACTGGATGCGGCAAAGGAGAAGATGTCTTTCTGTAAGGAGTTCTATTTATTTCCACAGAACTTCCATTTAAATTTAAAAGTCTTCACTATTTCCTGAGACTTTCCTTTGACATGTGCTTATATGTCGAATGCTTACGAGTGGGATGTCCGAATAGTATTTATGCTTCTAACCGCACAAAAACTAAAGTATTGTTCAAAAGGAGGCCTTAAATTAAATAAGAAAAATGGTTTATATCTCCCTCATTTTATGGTAAACTGAAAATCTTTTTAACTGTTTTATATTTTTATTTGTTTACCCCGAACGACGCCGGGTACTCTACATCATAAAATATACTTTTGCAAAAAGTTCTGCCGAAAGATAGCGCTGGAGTCGAGATATTAAAGAATCCATCTTTATCGTACTACCAGGGTTAACGGGTATTTTTTGATAAGAAGTGCTTTAGCAAAAAATGTACCCAAAAAGTAGATGGCGCAGGAATCAAGATATTTAGATACCGCTCTACAAAATTTACTTTTTAGATGACTTAATAAAGCCCCGTCCTTTAAGAATGAATACAAAGAAGCCCACAATTTTTAAGGCGCAGGATTTAACCTTTCAACCGAAGCCAATAGTGTTAACATTACAAACGTTTTTTGCATTTCAGACCTATTTTTGTAGCAAAAGGTCTTATCAGGCGTCGCGAAGCAAGCCAGGCATTTGCTAGTTTTTAATAAATCTCTGTCCTTGGGGGTATTTATTGATGCCTGGAAACTGTCATTCATAACTCCTATCTTCAAATGCGGGAATAAAAATGATGTAACTAATTATAGACCGACCTTGAAACTTTCCAATGTGTCTAAGCTTTTCGAATGTGTCATCAAAGACAAGATATATTTTTCTGTTAAGAGTCTAATTTGTCCAAATCAGCATGGACGAACCCGGTCGTTCTACAGTCACTAATCTGGCAGTTTTTAGTGAGTACTGTATCTCTACATTTTCTGCCGGATATCAAGTTGATTGTATTTACACCGATTTTTCTGAAGTCTTCGATAAGGTTTCACATGCGATCTTGATTGACAAACTGGCTTCCATAGGTTTTCATTCTACTTTTCTGCAATGGCTTAAGTCTTATCTTAAACGGAGGCACTGTGTTGTTACTGTGGATGATGCTCAATCAGAACCTTTTATTGCTACTTCAGGTGTTGAACAGGGTAGCATTCTAGGTCCATTGTTTTTGTATTGTTCATTAACGACATTGGTTCTTGTTTCTCGTTCGCTAATTTTCTTTGCACGCAGATGATCTACTCAGTTGTTAAGAACTCCGCTGACTTATTGAAACTTCAATCCGAGCTGGATAATTTATAAACGTGGTGCTTGAGCTCACATATTTTTTTGAATATTAATAAATGCTTTCATGTTTCGTTTTCTAAGTCACGTAACTTATTAAGAACTGGATACAGCATCTCTAATTGTAGCTTGCAGGCGGTAAATGAAATCAAGGATCTTGGTGCTGTCTTTGATACTAAATTTTCATTTACCTGCCAAATTGATTTTATTATTTCTAAAGCTAGGCACACGCCTTGTTGCGTGTGGGATTTCTCACGCTGCTGTTGTACAAGCGGCGGTGGACACGGTGGCTGCTGGTGACGATGGACGANTGGCCCCTGTGGTGGTGGCGACGGATTCGGCGTTGAACCTGGAGCTGGTGCACTGCTGCTGGTTTGGCGATGGTGCGAGTGTGTGCGCTGATTGCGATTGCCCTTTGATGGTGGGCCTTGACGGCGACAGTGGTGGTGACAATGTTGCTGGTGGAGCTGCGGGGTGGCTTTATAGAACCTTTGGGTTGCGCTGTTGGCGTGCGGACGCTGCGACGATGATACGGGATGAGGCTGTTCCCCTCAAGGTGGACACAAGTCGGGTGGCACGATTGCTACCACTGCCGGAGGCGCCTCTTCTTTTTAAACAAAAAAAACTTAAAAGATCGCACGCGACTAACTTCGCTAAATCGCGATTTATAAAGGAAAAACGCACGTGCTTACAAATGAATACTTGAAATATCAAAGAGAATGATTTGCAGCTCGAAAAAATATATGCGACCGCTCGGATGCTAAGTGAAAATTTTGTGTGTGTATCTACTTTTTTTTCTTTTGTTGAAATTTGGTCAACCTAAAATGTCAGCTGCGCGCTGCTTTACGTACGCGCGTTGCCAACCATGCAAACTCATAAAATACTTCAAATTTTAGAATTCATGGTATTCACTAATTACAATGTTTTTTCAAGTTAGGCAATTCAAAGGCAAAATATACAATATGTATGTAGGTAGATACAACTTAAGGAATTCAAAGGCAAAAGATACAATATGTACGTAGATACACGTTAGAGAATTCAAAGGCAAAATATACAATATGTATGTAGGTAGATACAACTTAAGGAATTCAAAGGCAAAAGATACAATATGTACGTAGATACACGTTAGAGAATTCAAAGGCAAAATATAAAATATATAAGTAGATAACAATTCTAAAGCAATTTAATTTTAAAAATAGTTCATGGTTGCGACGGTTAAACGGCATGCGTCGCTCGTTTACCCATCCTGCCGCCCGTAGACGCGCTAAGCGGATAAGCTGCTCTCTAGCTCCCTTAGTTTGCGGATCGCCTCCTTGACTAGCATCCGTGTTGCCTTGCCTGTACCTGCCATGTTACGCACTTAGTTTGCGGTACGCTTGACGATGCGCGCGTGCTGGAGATGCTGAGATTTCTGGTTCGCGTTACTCGTGACGTTATAGCGGCGTCGCCGGTGCGAACGGTTGGCTTCGCCTCTACAAGGAGCTGGTGCTGAGTGCGGTGGCGGATGCTTTGAATGAGCAGACTTGCGGTGAAGCAGGGTATGGTGGCGCTGGCTGCAAAGCTTGCATACGCCAACGGAGAGGCATTCGCTGCTGTGGTGTGATAATGCCAGGCAGTTTGTGCAGAAGTGATGTGCACCGTTGCGCTAGCTGCATTGCGCGGAATGCCTGGCACACACGCAAGGCGTGGTGACGCGCACACAAGCGGCATCGCTGGAAGTCCGCTTCCTCGTCCTCGGGCTGCGACTCTGGAACCTGGTCGGACATCATGCTCTCTGGCTGCGGTGTTTTCACACGGCAAAGTGCCGGTGTCGGAACGTCGATACTACTGGCTGCGGAGCGCCGCTGCTACTGCGGGGTGCAGGTGTCGGGACGGTACTGCTACTGCCAGTTTCCATCTACAAGTAGGCTGTTAGAGGTAGACTATTAGTGGGGAGTCTACAAGACAACTGGAGAAACGTGGGATTAGAATATTTATTCATAAATACATAAGTACAATTAAATTACTTCAGGATGAGAGAATTTGTTGGCACAAGTGTTAGTGTATTTAACTAGTGCTCGGTGTTAGAATATTTATTCAAAAATAGAGATTATTAAATACATTTGAGAACGGGAGTGATTAAGGGTTTTAATTAGTGCGCATTTGGAGAAGTCAGAGGGCCGTCACCCGTTGGAAACGGGCATATTTTTACTATTGTGCGAGTAAGAATGCCAGATTGGGTGCGGAGGTCTACAACACGAATATGTCCAGCTTTCCCATGGTGCACCTTTTCGATGCGACCTATACGCCATTCAGTGGGAGGTAGAGTATCATCAACAATGAGGACAAGTTCGCCGACTTTTGACTCGGACTGCGGGTTTTCCATCAGTACCTTTTTGATAGATCTTTTATATATTCTTCCTTCCAACGTTTGCCAAATTCGTGGTGTAAAACTTTTACTTTCTCCCACCTGTTGACCAGAGATATATTTTGGTGATTAATTTCTGGTGGGGCTAAGAGTGGGGCGCCTCGTAAAAAGTGAGCGGGAGTTAGTCCGGTGAGATCTGTTGGATCTTGCGATAACGCAGAGAGTGGCCGTGAGTTCAATACGGCTTCTATCCTAATTGAGAGAGTGGTGAACTTTTCAAACGTAAATTTGCTGGGTCCGGCAGTCGTTTTGAAGTGCATTTTGAAACTCTTGACTGCGGATTCTCACAGACCACACATATGGAAAGCGCTGGGTGGAATGAATTCCCAATTGATGCCTTGAGGAGAGTATTTATGTATGACATCTTGTGATACTTCTTTTAAGAAAGCGGGAAATTCCCGTTCGGTCGCTCGTTTGGCCCCTACAAACGTTTTACCATTATCACTCATCATTTTAGCGGGATAACCACGATGTCCGACGAAGCGAGCAAATGCGGCGAGAAACGCGTCCGTAGTGAGATCGGAGCATAACTCAAGGTGGATAGCTTTTGTCGTAAAACATACAAAAACAGCCATGTATCCCTTCACCATGGTGTGCGATCTTAGCGTTGAGGCCTTTAACTGAAAAGGTCCAGCAAAATCGACACCCGTAATTTTAAAGGGGGGCGAATATGTACACCGCTCCTGAGGTAGGGCTGCCATTATTTGCGAGCGCGTTTGCTGCTTATGGACGGTGCAAGGTTTGCATTGAAATATGCATTTTTTAAGGAGGGGCTTGAGCCTAGTAATATACACTTCCTGCCGTATGACTTGCTGCATAAGGCGGAGTTCTGCATGGAGAAGCAGTTCGTGCAGGAAGCGTATGAAAAGAATAGCGAACTGGGATTTTTCGGGGACAATTATCGGGTGGCGTTCATTATACGTCAAGGTTGAGTGAGATCGGAGCGGAGCACAACTCAAGGTGGATAGCTTTTGTCGTAAAACATACAAAAACAGCCATGTATCCCTTCACCATGGTGTGCGATCTTAGCGTTGAGGCCTTTAACTGAAAAGGTCCAGCAAAATCGACACCCGTAATTTTAAAGGGGGGCGAATATGTACACCGCTCCTGAGGTAGGGCTGCCATTATTTGCGAGCGCGTTTGCTGCTTATGGACGGTGCAAGGTTTGCATTGAAATATGCATTTTTTAAGGAGGGGCTTGAGCCTAGTAATATACACTTCCTGCCGTATGACTTGCTGCATAAGGCGGAGTTCTGCATGGAGAAGCAGTTCGTGCAGGAAGCGTATGAAAAGAATAGCGAACTGGGATTTTTCGGGGACAATTATCGGGTGGCGTTCATTATACGTCAAGGTTGAGTGAGCTAATCGACCATTGACTCGTAGTAAGCCATTTTTATCTAAAAACGGGTTGAGTGGAAGTAATGAGCTTCGCTTGTCTATAAGCTTGGAATTGGCTAAACATGCCTTTCCACGAGGAAAATACCGAGTCTGCCTTAACGCCATGAGCCTGTGGTTTGCATAGCGGACGTCGTCGTGCGAGAGGGATGGAGAATGTATATCATGTTCTCCCCGTACTCGATTTTTCAAGTTATTCATGAATTTAAAGACATATGCCATAACCCTGGGGGCGCGCGAAAAGGAGGAGAAGCGATTTAGTATGTCGGGATCGTCTTCGGTGGCATGGAGTGCCTCGACACGGCGTAGTTCAGGCGGGGTGATGTCTCGGGCTGGAGATTTCGGCCAGTCTTCCGAAGGGCTAGCGAGCCAAGCTGGACCATTCCACCATAAGGAGAAGTTACCCAAGTCGATGGGTGTACACCCTCTTGTGCCCATATCAGCGGGATTTTCTTTGCTACGCACGTGCTTCCAGGTGGCGTTCCCGACCAGATCGATAACCTGCGCGGTTCGATTGGAAACGAAAGTTTTCCACATGTAGAGTGGCTTTTCTAGCCAAGCCAGGACTATTTCAGAATCGGGCACATGGTTAATTCTCTATCCGCGAGTTTGAGATGGGACTTGACAACGCCAACTAATTTGGCCAAGAGAAGGGCCCTACATAACTCAAGACGGGGTAGACTTGTGGTTCTAAGAGGCGCCACTTTACCTTTCGATACCAGCAGGTGGGAAGAAACACGGAGGCCTTCTGTGGTTCGAACATAATTATTTGCGCAATAGGCCTTTTCAGAGGCGTCGCAGAAACCGTGTAACTCGACATTTTGGTCCGGGATATAGTTAACCCAGCGGGGTATCTGGATATTGGGGATTGTTTGCAAGTTGTTTGCAAACTGTATCCACTTTAGGAGGTGGAGGGGTTTGACCTGTTCATCCCAGTCAGACAATTGTTGGTATTTGTAGCAGTTATTAAGCGTATGCGTAGGGTATTGCACAACTGTAAATTTTGCGCTGCTCTGTCATATGGGAGTTGATATGCGTTAGAGATCTGTTATGAGTTTTGGGATTGACTGGTTTTCGAAAAGGATCTATTTTGTAAAACCGGCTGTCTTGAGAATGAGGTATTTGGGGGATTTTCCCGGGGCTTGGCTAGTCGCCATTGATCCACCCCTTCTACCACTTCATACCGGGTTGTGAGGAACTGGTTCATTTGCGACCATTTTGGAAGATCTTTACGTGAACTAAGAGATTGTTCCTACAATGCCACGGTATTTTCGGGGAGTTTGGATGTCACNGGAAGGTCTTTACGTGAACTAAGAGATTGTTCCCACAATGCCACGGTATTTTCGGGGAGTTTGGATGTCACCAAATATATTAAAATAGGATCCCAACTCTCAGTGGAAATTTGTTGAGTTGCCAAGATTTGCAGGCAGTTGTTCTCTGTGGATTGCAATCTTTGAATTTCTTCGCTACTCTCAATTGGGAATTAAGGCTTCCCACGCAAGTTCAAAATTATCGTCATTGGGAATTGTTTTACAATCTGGCCGGCTTTTCCTTGCGTTTTGTACCGGAGGTGGTACAATTTTTGTGCTTTAGTGAGTTTTGGGTGGTTTATGGAGACCGCAGTGAACATGTCACGGAAAGATGGCCATTGTTCATAACCCCCATAAAATGTTTCAGTATCACAAGGAGGGACCTTCAAGCCTAAGGCTAATTGCTCTTGGGGTTGTAACATACTTGGGGCAGGCGTGGGGTTGCTTGCTTGGTTGAGAAACAGGAGTTGACACCGATCGGGGCTTTCGTATCTTCATACGTTATAAGGCATGACCTATTCTTATTATAAGCGGAGGCTTTGAAATCCTCGGGAAGTTCATTCTCTTCAGTCTCTATTATTACATCATACGCATTCTGAACCCGGTTCCAAAAAATATCTATATTCTTGTCCTTTTCTTTTAATGCAGACTCAGTATTATCTTGGATTTGAATCGTACTAAATCGGGTACAGTAGTCCATTAGATTATCTGTCTCCGAGATAAATTTAGGGGCAGCGACTACTGTTTGGGCTTCTTATTGGACCTTCCACCTGCACGCGTACCGCGATGAGATTCGGTGGAAGTTCCTTGTTGCTTCTCATCATCACTCATTTTTGGACTTTTAGATTTATCGTCACTATGAGGAGTGGTAAGCATTAACGGGATAACTTTAATTTATGAATGAGGCGGAGATTAAAGAAAAAAAAAATTTATATTGCCGATCTTAATTAAAGGTTCTTGTATCTGAGCGCAAAGGGAAGCTTTCGAGGTCTATATATGAATATATTTTTATTAATTTTTATTATTTCCGATGGAGTATTTCGCAGAATAAAAAATTTAGTTTGTAAACCACAATTTTGTTTTGGGGTGTGACGCGAGAAACAACGAAAAAAGTTTGCCCTTTTAGTATTAAAGATTTATAAATATTTTGAACCGTTCGGAGAAATTATATGGTATTTACCAAGTTTTCGAGAAGCTAGAGGTTCGCCTTGTATTACTATATCTGCTTTGTGATTATGAGAGAGCGCGTTTGGGAGTGAGCAAAAACAAAAAAAAGTTGTTTGGGCACTGACTATGTTTGTCACCGAACTGCCCTAATGTGATGTATGTGAATATGTATATACAATTATAAACATGTATGGGTATATGTAATTTTTTAATAGAGAAGGGGTTAGTATATTTCAATAATACTCTCAAAGGAAAAATCGCCAAGCAATTATTTAATTGTACTTTATGTATTTTATGTCGAGCCTTCTGCGTGAAGCAGATTCACATTTATTATGTGGGAATGGGTTTAATTAAATTTTTTCCACGCTGGCATTCGCATAAAGGCACTGTGCGTATACATATGCATGCACATATACACAGTAGTTATTTATTCTTTAACTTTTGCGAGGAAAAAGAAAAGAATAAGTAGCCAAGAGAGATGTGTATGTATGTACGTTTTATATATGTAGATATTATATACTGGCTAATCGCGAACCGTTCACTTTTTTGCCGGGAACGGTGTACTTTTTTGGCGGGAAATCGAGCAAAAGAAATGTACATATATGTACGGAAATTTTCTGTAACGGAATGAGAGCACCGTTTCTATAAAATTTATGCGATTTTTCTTTAAAGAACAAAAAATTATGTATATGTGATTTTCTAGATTGTATCACTTTTTATGTGTGCACTAGGGTTAGTAATAAATTCAGATTCTTACTCACGGTTTATATGGAATACTTGTATTTTTTATATTCCAACGGTGCTGGCTCTTTGGAGGCGACGGAGGACCATAGGTCGCTGGTTCATATCCGGCTCAAAGGACCATAGGCACACGCCTTGATGCGTGTGGGATTTCTCACGCTGCTGTTGTGCAAGTGGCGGTGGACACGGTGGCTACTGGTGACGATGGACGAAAGCGAAGTGGCGCGGTGGTGGCCCCTGTGGTGGTGGCGACGGATTCGGCGTTGAACCTGGAGCTGGTGCACTGCTGCTGGTTTGGCGATGGTGCGAGTGTGTGCGCTGATTGCGATTGCCCTTTGATGGTGGGCCTTGACGGCGACAGTGGTGGTGACAATGTTGCTGGTGGAGCTGCGGGGTGGCTTTATAGGACCTTTGGGTTGCGCTGATGGCGAGCGGACGCTGCGATGATGATACAGGATGAGGCTGCTCCCCTCAAGGTGGACACAAATCTGGTGGCACGATTGCTACCACTGCCGGAGGCGCCTCTTCTTTTTAAACAAAAAAAACTTAAAAGATCGCACGCGACTAACTTCGCTAAATCGCGATTTATAAAGGAAAAACGCACGTGCTTACAAATGAATACTTGAAATATCAAAGAGAATGATTTGCAGCTCGAAAAAATATATGCGACCGCTCGGATGCTAAGTGAAAATTGTGTGTGTGTGTATCTACTTTTTTTCTTTTGTTGACATTTTATCAACATAAAATGTCAGCTGCGCGCTGCTTTACCTACGCGCGTTGCCAACCACACAAATTCATAAAATACTTCAAATTTTACAATTCATGGTATTCACTAATTACAATGTTTTTCATGTTAGGCAATTCAAAGGCAAAATATACAATATGTATGTCGATAGATACAAGTTAAGGAATTCAAAGGCAAAAGATACAATATGTACGTAGATACACGTTAGAGAATTCAAAGGAAAAAGATACAATATATAAGTAGATAACAATTCTAAAGCAATTCAATTTTAAAAATAGTTCATGGTTGCGATGGTTAAACGGCATACACGGCAACACAATCAAGCGCAGCTATTCTTATTCAATGCTTGGCTTTGTACGGCGGAATAGCTCTGAATTTTCCATCCTTACACTTTAAAACTTCTATATAACTCCTTTATGCGATCCCACTTGGAGTATGCAGCAATAATCTGGCGTCCATTTCACCAGTTTCATATTAACCCTAGAACACACACCCGGGTACAAATGTATCCACTTTCAACTTTGAAGTGTTGTAACTTTTGAACCGCTATACCTCTATACCGCTAACTTCGGATCAAGGAAATCAAAATTTGAACCAGATCGGACCATTGGTTCAGGAGCTACAGCCTTCCAAACACATTATATAC
>NW_016157570.1:179789-185249 GCF_001687245.7 Rhagoletis zephyria | reverse complement strand
TGAAATGTATATTTTAATATATAACAAGTATTTTGTCTTTTGTTTCGTTCGAATATTCCTACTGGTTCCAGCGATATGGGCAAATAAAGTCAGGACATGCAACAGTGGGTTTTTGTTTTTATTGTTGTCCTGGTAAATGCAAAACAAAATAATATAATTTATAATAATATACTTGTAGAGTAACAACGAATACACATTTTGGTTTTTATTTCATTGAAATATTCTACCTGGTTCAAAAGATATGTGCAAAAAGGTCGCGCAAGGTATGGGTACGTAGGTAGCAAATACACTGGTATAACTGGTTTTTGTATTTTATATGCAGCTGCAAGGGTTGTTTTCACACGAGGTGTTGTTATAAATGCTGCCTGTTGATATTTTCATTATTGTTTTGGTGCTCAAAAGTGTAAGAAGTGAAAATATAAGTGAAAATAAATATAACTGAAACTATAAATAACTGGAAACGAAATGACTTCAAGAAGAAACGAATATTTATCAAGTGCAGCATATAGAAGAAAAAAAAATCATAGAAATCGGTTGAATAAGCATTAAAAAAACCGCAAAATAAGGTCCCGGGTACAAACGTATCCCGGGTGTGTGTTTACGTGGTATTTTCTGGGTGTGTGTTCTAGGGTTAATAGGAATGAACGAAATCAGAAGGTGTTCTCAAATTCGCCTTACGTTCAGTACGCTTCGCAGTTCCTATACCTTCACATAATGCGCGCTTATTGCTTATCAATTTGAAAACGGTGGTCAATATTATCTTTAACTTTTATTTTTTGCATTGTCCAAGGAATTTCTGACTGTCCGCAGCTTTTGGAAATAATCAATTTTAATGTTCCGCGGCGGTATCTTCGTGCTTCCCTCCCATTATATGCGGACAATGTGAGTACATATTATGCCCGTAATGCGCCCATCGCGCGGGCTCTTAATGAATTTAATCAGATTTCCAATTCTATCGACCTTGATTTTTCGTTGCCGAAAACAGCCTTTACTAACCTCTTAAATAAAATACCCTAATTTAAGCTTTATTGTTATATAGTCTGTAAGAAATTATTGATTCATAGACTAATTGAATTTATAAAATAAATAAATGTTTTTGTTATTTGATGGCCTTATAACAATTATATCCAAAAATTTTTAATGAGTTTGAGGCCGTTTTTAATGAAAAACTTATTATGGAAAAGCAACAATAATGTGAAAAAATGGTAGAAGTCGATTTCATTGACAATAGTCAAACTACATAACATTCTACAGCGAAAGTGCAAATTTAACAAATAACTTAAGGACAAGCACACCTAAAAGCTAAACATTCTAAAAATAGAATTATTAGCAGTGGGATCGTCGGTTCGAAGCATACTGAAAGAAGTCTGATGAGGAAATGTGTGATTTCCGAAATAGCTATCAGTTCTACCATTTTTTCACATTATTTTTTCTTTTCCACAATAAGTTTTTCATTAAAAACGGCCTCAAGCTCATTAAAAATTGTTGAATATAATTGTTATAAGGCCATAAAATAACAGAAACAAATAACTTAAGGACGAGCACCCCTAAAAGTTAAACCTTCTAAAAATAGAATTATTAGCAGTGGGATCGTCGGTTCGAAGCATACTGAAAGAAGTCTGATGAGGAAATGTGTGATTTCCGAAATAGCTATCAGTTCTACCATTTTTTCACATTATTTTTTCTTTTCCACAATAAGTTTTTCATTAAAAACGGCCTCAAGCTCATTAAAAATTGTTGAATATAATTGTTATAAGGCCATAAAATAACAGAAACAAATAACTTAAGGACGAGCACACCTAAAAGTTAAACCTTCTAAAAATAGAATTATTAGCAAAAACCAACAACCACGTGATCAAGTGAATTGCATCGGAATAGCTGCGCTTGATTGTGTTGGCATAACAAATGAAAAAGTGGAAAAAGCAACGATAATGTACAAGGCGATCTTAGCACAGTGCATAGGCAACTGGCTGAGTCAGTGGGATCGTCGGTTCGAAGCCTAAAAGTTAAACATTCTAAAAATAGAATTATTAGCAAAAATCAACAACCACATGATCAAGTGAATTGCAGCGGAATAGCTGCGCTTGATTGTGTTGGCATAACAAATGAAAAAGTGGGAAAAAGCAACGATAATGTCCAAGGCGAGTTTAGCACAGTGCATAGGCAATTGACTGAGTCAGTGGGATCGTCGGTTCGAAGCCTACTGAAAAAAGTCTGATGAGGAAATGTGGTGATTTCCGAAATAGCTATCACTTCTACCATTTTTTCACATTATTGTTGCTTTTTCACAATAAGTTTTTCATTAAAAACGGCCTCAAGCTCATTAAAAATTGTTGAACAAAATAAATAAATGATAATAAATAAATATATTTCAACTTAATATTTTATTAAAAATACCTTTACAAACCTCTTTTTCTTGCTAGCGTCAATTATTGTTTACTTTTACATTTGACATTCCTTCTCTTTTTCGCAAGTATAATAAATAAAACTATGTTGGACACAAAAAATTTTTCGGTTTAATAGGAGATAATTGTATAATTATAATTTTGTATGGCTAAGTTCTTTTTATAATTACCGATTAGGGAGTTAGCTCGAAAATAAGGATAATCTTTTTATATGTAAACCTGTTATTAGGCGATTCAGTTACATACATACACATTAGGCCGGGTCGATTTGTGGGGAGGCAAAAAAATCGCCCATTGCTCTGTGAAAATCATATTCTAGGGATCAAAATAAGAAACTTTGCCGAAGGAACCATACCTCTAAAACGAATTCTGATGTCCCCCAATTTGGGTCGAACTTTTGGGTAGGGGCAAATTTTGAAAAATCCCACTTTGACCCATTTAGAGTGCTCCAATCGAGTCCAAATGTATGACCGACCCCCACTAACTTTGGAGGCCCGACCCACCGATGCCAGTGGCACACCCCCTGGAACCCCCCTGGGGGTTCACCATACAAACATTTCAAAAAATCGCCGGTTTTGCACTTTACATGAAAAAATCAGCGAAATGCCTATGTTTTTTCTTTTTGGAGTTTATTTTTCTCTTTAGAAATTTATTTAGTCAGAACATATGTAAATGAAAAAATGAATTTAACTTAGTAATAGAAAAGAAATTAAAAAAAATTATTAGAAATTAGCGTTTTTACAACCCTTTTAAAACCAAGGCATCACTGTGATGCATTTGCATGTCGTAAACATAGTTGTGTGGGTTTTTTATTCAACCGTTTTAAAAAATGAAGGTATCACTGTGACACAATTGCAAATCGGAAAATTGCTTGTGTGCGTTTTTTAAGACACAGCTGCATGTCGTAAACTTACTTGTGTAGTTTTTTTATAGCACCTACTTAAGAAATGAAGGTTGTTTTTACAACCCTTTTTGTGGGTATTTTAAGGCACCTTCTTAAGAAATGCGCGTTTTTTGCAACCATTTTAACAATTAAGGTATCACTGGAATGCACCGCAACCCTTTTAAACAATGAAGGTATCACTGTGACACAATTGCAGATCGTAAAATTGCTTGTGTTGTTTTTTTTAAGCCACCACAAGACACAGCAGGTAGAATTGAAATTACCATTTCATTCTTATTACCTCGTCTCGTAGACCATATATAACGCAACAGTTTTTGTGAATGCATTAAGTCGTTGTGAAGAACTCAAAGTGTGAAGTGCTAATTTCAGATAAAAAAATATTTCAAAAAAAATAATAAGTGAAGTGACCATTCCAAATCAAAAAGTTTACAATGAATCCACCATCCTCTACACCGCAAGATGAAGCAACTACATCAACAACTATCGAAAACCCAATGAGTCATATACCCAAGCATGATGTTACTGTTTTTGGTGTGTCTACTGATTTAACTGATCTTAATTTACCAACCCATCTGGATATCTTGAGATATTATTTTTACTTAAGCGAACGTGCTAAAACAGAACAAAAAAAGTTTTCCCATAAATCATTCACTATTCAAGTACAAGATAAGTTGATTGGAATTTGGGAAAAACTTGGTATGGAAATAATGCTGAAAAAAGGTGTATTTAATAAATTGAATAAATTGCTTGACAAGTATCAAGAGCAAATCAAGAGAAGAAACAACACCCAACAATTTACAGAGTATGTAAAATCTCTGGAAACAATTTTTTACATTGGAACATGTAAATGCGATTTGAAGGCAGCTCCATGTGCATGCGGCTGGGTTCCCGAACGCCTCAAAGAGTTCATGCACGATCAACATAATCAGAGAAGACTAACAATGGATGCATTTGTGATGGAAACTGAAGAGCAAGGAGCAACGTCTATGTCATCAATGCCAACATACCAAGATCCCGATGATTCAACATACGCACCGCCACCGGTTCAAGAAGATATGGATAGAAGCACAAGTTCACAATACACAGAGAGATACGATTGTTTTAACTTTGCCTTGGTATGTGACAGATTTGGTGTGCCTGACAGAGTAGCATCAGCATTGGGAACCGCTCTTTTGCAAGATTTTAAAATTAAAGATAAGCATGGGAAACCTCTCATCATGGATAAATCGAAAGTTCGCAGAGAAAAAGAGAAATGCAGACAAGAAGTGCTTCGCAAACGGTTAGATGATACCAATTTGTTAGCGTTTTCATTCGATGGCAGAAAAGATGATACTTTAACGATAGATAAAATTGATGAGAAGTATCATACTAGGATGGTAAAAGAACCTCATCTTGTTATTTTGAGAGAACCCAATTCTGAATTGATTGGTTACGTAAGACTGGAACATGAAACCGCTGAATACAAAACAACCAAATTAAATGGTTTTTTCAACGATAAAAATATATCACTGGATGCATTAATTGGAATATGCACTGACGGTGAGCCAACAAACACTGGCCCACACGTTGGAATTATACGACGATTCGAATTGCTGTTAAAAAGACCATTGCATTGGTTCGTTTGCCTTCTACACTTCAACGAACTTCCGTTTCGGCATTTGTTTGAAGCTTTGGATAAATCAACCAGCACTGGACCAAGATCGGCAACCGGAAAACTGAGCCGTCAAATCGAAACTTGTGAAACTCTTCCGGTAAGTTATTGCTATCACTCATTTATTATAATTGTCAACCATTTTTAATTATTTTATTATTATATATTTTCAGGTGGTGGACGGCTTCCAGAAAATTGAGTTGCAAAATATGCCCCCTGCTCCAGAAAAAATTGAATTTTCCACCGATTCGAAGTACTTATACGACATGGCCCATGCAATTTCTAGCGGCGTGGTTCCGGTGGATCTGGCTACACTGAGAAAAGAGTTTAGTAACGTCAACTTAATATGTTTTTCTCAACACATGATTTGGTTATAGTTGCGTTATTTGTTTATAGTTACCAAATCATGTGTTGAGAGGAATATATTTGGCTGACTTTTTTCTGAGTGTAACATCAAACCAGGGAAAATTGTACATTCTCGGTGGCTCACCAAGGCCGCT
>NW_016157570.1:136159-178517 GCF_001687245.7 Rhagoletis zephyria | reverse complement strand
TCCAAAGTTAGTGGGGGTCGGTCATACATTTGGACTCGATTGGAGCACTCTAAATGGGTCAAAGTGGGATTTTTCAAAATTTGCCCCTACCCAAAAGTTCGACCCAAATTGGGGGACATCAGAATTCGTTTTAGAGGTATGGTTCCTTCGGCAAAGTTTCTTATTTTGATCCCTAGAATACGATTTTCATAGAGCAGTGAGCGATTTTTAAATCGACCCGCCCTAATACACATGTAGGTTAGGTTAGAAATTAAACATTAATTTCACTTAATTTTATTCAAATTGCTGATTTAATTTTTTTTACTCATAATCATTTTTAATTCTTTTAATACATAAATTATCGGTATAATTTATAAAATATGACACTTGCGTATATTTGTGACTCAAGTGCGTTAAGATATCTTGAAAACACTGCATCCATTACCGTTTTTGAGCTTGTAGTTTGAGCATTTCTATTTATTTATATTCCTAAATTAGTTTTTCTTTTTGGAATATAATCTGTGGCTCTGCTTCATCTGTCACTGTGTTTACGTTAAAGTCATGAATACATATAATATACAATCTTTTGTTTGCAAAATGGAAAGCTAAATTCATTAGTTCGGCATTTCCTCTTACTCTCGTCTTCTGTTTGAGTAATCTTGTATTAGCTCTCATCCAGTACTCAATGAACTTACAGGTTTTTACACGTACTCCAAAATTATGTAAATGAGAGCGATTTTTGGAGTGTTTTGTAGAGAATGAAGTTGCAAGATTTTACCCGTTGCTTTTTTAGTTCCCGTACTTTTTGCTGTTACTCATATTTTACTCCCACTTCAGAGAGTGATTTTGTTGTTTGACATTTTTACAGGATTTTGCACGAAGTGTATTGGATCAGCGCTATTATATCATCCATACATATGTATATTATACATATATTCATGTATGTTCATCATTTATCAACGGTCCCAGTTAAAGTGATTTCAGTACTGTTTTCAATTTTCGCCTTGCATTTTTATCAATAGACTACTAAACCTAAGCTTAAAGCTATGCTACGAATATCAAAACCACTTTCAACAAATGAGTTCATACCTATGTATGTACACACAAACTTAAGTATGTATACATATAGGTACTACAAAGCCGTATACATGCGCGGAGTTTGCATAATCGAAAGTAAAAATCAATTGTACCGCATTTCCTATTACTGTGCATGTGCCTAAATGTACACAAACATTTGCGATAGCAAGTAAGCACAGGGTGCTTCTAATGAAATTAAAAATTTTCTGCTGCCATACACATGCTAATCCCTTCTAAATTTTTTGCTGGGCTATACGTTACAGCTTCGCAAATTTCACCCCACACACATCAAATAAGGCCTACAGAGAGAGAATAGTAAATGAAAGTGCCAGAACAGACTGCAGAGAAAGACCAGAAAGTGAGTGAAGTGAAAAAAGACTCCAAGAGAAGCAATAAGTGTAGAGCAAGTGTGTGAAAATACCCACAAATATTTTCTAAGAACAGTGAAGATGGCGAAGCTTTCGTATGTAAATTACCTACTTATGGAGGAGGTCGTCGAATATATTGCGGAGTTCGGGCTAGAAGAGTCCGGGACAGTTGACGAGCGGCGGTAGAGGTTATCAGAGTTCCTGTGAGAGGTAATAGACGACCCAAGGTACACCAGGCGTCTGATGGAACTTTCCGTAAAGCACGGCCGGGCGGACGCCCTTTCGCGGACGCGCCGACACTCGGCTGAAACGAAGATATGGCAGCCCAATCCAGCAGCCGTGTACCACCACCAGCACACCCCACTCTCTTCTCCTCCAGCCATTGGCAGGGATCTGTCGTCTGGCGCTCTTGGGTTATGGTTCCCAGTTGTTCCCCATGTGGCCTCGGGAGAGCGTCCGCAATTACGTTCAGCTTTCCTTTTCTTTACTGTACGTCAAGGGAGTGTTACTGCAGCTCGAGTGCCACCTCGCGATTCTACCGGACGGACTCTCGATCGCGGTTAACTACTTTCGAGATAAGTGGTCCGCCCCGAAACCTAGTCGCTGGCGTTGTCTGCAGTATGAACTTCTTAGTAAAGTCGGGGTACGATAGTACCCGTGCTTCTGTTAGTGCTCTTTTCGGGGCTTCGAAAGCAGCCTGCTGCTCATGGGACCAATGAAAACGCTTGCCTTTTTTTAGTAGCGCGGTGAGCGGGTGGACAATGCGCTAAAAATCTGGTACGAATCGTCGGTACCAGGACGCTACGCCTAGGAAGCGACGTAGCTCCCACGTGTGTGCCGGGGTCTTCATGTCCTTCACAGCTGCGACCGTGCCTGGATCTGTAGGGATGCCATCCTTTTTTACTACGTGACCTAAGTTCTTAAGCTCTTCCTTAAAAAATTCACACTTTTCCGGATTAACCGGGCACAGACCGTGCGTTCAGCTGACGGTAGTCCACGTATAGTCTCCACTTCCTATTCTTCTTCCTTGTAAGCACAATTGGAGCGCTAAGTGGACTGTACAAAGGCTCTGTACACCGTTTTTCCAGAGGCTCGTCGATCTCTTTGTTTATTACCTCCTGCATGCGTGGGTTCTTCGGGAAATAACGCTGCTTAACAGGGCGGCCGTCTCTCATAATTATTTAGTGCATGGCTATGTTGTAGATACCTGTAATTTTCTCGCTTCGTTAATGAAGCTCCTTGTGGCTCCAATGTCTACTGTCGCGATGATTCCTCCTTCGTCCTGGTATAAGAACGCCTTTAATGCGTGCGAGTTACCGTCATTTGGGTCTCCGCTCCTCGCTCTTGGCGGGGCCCGTGCTCGTTTCCCTGCATCCTTAAGCAGCAGTTTCTTGTCTGCACCCTGCGACGTTCACACTCCCATCAGAAGTAAATTCTGGGGTTACGGCATCCGTACGCTACATGGCTGCTGTCTCCGCATCGCTTACATGCAGTTCTCGGGTCTATTGGGCCTGCGTCATTCCACGCTGTACCGCGGTCGTAACCTCTATACTGGCATAGAACATCGTCTAAGAACATCGTGACGCCTCTGTGGAATGGGCGCACGCCTATAAGTGTCGGGGTGACTTTCGTGGCGTCGAGGTGGCGCTGGTCACTTACTGGTTTGACTGGCTTCACTGCCTTCAGCATATCTCAAAAGATTCTGTAGCTCGAGTACGTAGTCCTTAAAGTTCTCTTGTACTCCCTGCACTCGTTGGCGGATCTCGTCGTCTAACATCTTAATGTACCGCGAGGACAGGAAGAACTTTATAAAGTCCCGTATGTATTGGTTCCATGTCGGCCATCGTTTGTTGTTGTTGCGGAATCAGCTTAGCGCTCGATCCCACAGTAATTCCGGCATTGCTTTCGGCAATACGTCAAGTCTGATTTCATAGCCTCGGCTAGCTCCTCAACGCGTTCTAGGAACCCTAGGGGGTCGTTATTTTCATAAAACTTTAGCCCCCACTTTCTCACTCGGTCCATAACCGTAGCGTAAGCCGGCTCGGATTGAGTTGTGAGAGTGGGGTGTGCTGGTGGTGGTACACGGCTGCTGGATTGGGCTGTCATATCTTCGTTTCTGCCGAGTGTCGGCGCGTCCGCGAAAGAGATTTGGGACGCCCGGCCGTGCTTTGCGGAAAGTTCCATCAGACGCCTGGTGTCCCTTGGGTCGTCTCTTACCTCTCACAGGAACTCTGATAACCTCTACCGCCGCTCATTAACTGTCCCGGACTCTTCTAGCCCGAACTCCGCAATATATTCGACGACCTCCTCCTTAGGTAGGTAATTTACACACGAAAACTTCGCCATCTTCACTGTTCTTAGAAAATATTTCACACACTTGATCTACACTTATTGCTTCACTTGGAGTCTTTTTTCACTTCACTCACTTTCTGGTCTTTCTCTGCAGTCTGTTCTGGCACTTTCACTTTCTATTCTCCCTCTGTAGGCCTTTTTTGATGTGAACATCTTTGGTTGCGGTAGGGGTGAAATTTACGAAGCTGTAACGTATAGCCCAGTAGAAAATTTCGAAGGGCTTAGCATGTGTATGGCAGCAGAAAATTTTTAACTTCATTAGAAGCACCCAGTGTGCAAATGTTTGTATACATTTAGGCACATGCAAAGTAAGAGGAAATGCGGTACAATTGATTATTACATTCGATTATGCAAACTCCATGCATGCATACGGCTTTGTAGTACCTATATGTATACATACTTAAGTTTGTGTGTACATACATAGGTATGAACTCATTTGTTGCAAGTGGTTTTGATATTCGTAGCATAGCTTTCAGCTTAGGTTTAGTAGTCTATTGATAAAAAAGCAAGACGAAAATTGAAAAAAGTACTGAAATCACTTTAACTGGGACCGTTGATAAATGATGAACATACATGAATATATGTATAATATACATATGTATGGCTGATATAATAGCTCTGATCCAATACACTTCGTGCAAAATCCTGTAAAAATGTCAAACAACAAAGTCACTCTCTGAAGTGGGAGTAAAATATGAGTAACAGCAAAAAGTACGGGAACTAAAAAAGCAACGGGTAAAATCTTGCAACTTCATTCTCTACAAAACACTCCAAAAATCGCTCTCATTTACATAATTTTGGAGTACGTGTAAAAACCTGTAAGTTCATTGAGTACTGGATGAGAGCTAATACAAGATTGCTCAAACAGAAGACGAGAGCAAGCGGAAATGCCGAACAAATGAATTTGGCTTCCCATTTTGCAAACAAAAGATTGTATGTTATATGTATTCATGACTTTAACGTTAACACAGTGACAGATGAAGCAGAACCACAGATTATATTCCAAAAAGAAAAACTAATTTAGGAATATAAATAAATAGAAATGATCAAACAGCAAGCTCAAAAACGGTAATGGATGCAGTTTTTTCAAGATATCTTAACGCACTTGAGTCACAAATATACGCAAGTGTCATATTTTGTCAATTATACCGATAATTTCATATACTAAAAGAATTAAAAATGATTATGAATAAAAAAAATTAAATCAGCAATTTGAATAAAATTAAGTGAAATTAATGTTTAATTTCTAACCTAACCTACATGTGTATGTATGTAACTGAATCGCCTAATAATAGGTTTACATATAAAAAGATTATCCTTATTTTCGAGCTTAACTCCCTAATCTGTAATTATAACTAGTAAGAAAGTCTAAGTTCGGGCGGAGCCGAACATTAAATACCCGGCGGAGGTACTAAGTATATGATTTTCACCTTTGCGAAAGCTACCGCTACACGGTAAGCCGGTGTGTATCAATTTTGAGTAAATTAGCGTCCTTAAATGTCGAAATATTGAAGTTTCAAGCATTTCTGAAATTTGCCGTTATATGAAAAGTGGTCGTAATTTGAATCTGATTCCAATAACTTTCAACGTTTTGCTTCTATGTGGCAAGCACAATAATCATACCGAGTTTGGTACAAATTCGTAGAACGGTTACCGAGATACATATATGTGATCATAAGTGGGCGGTGCCACGCCCATTTTCCAAAATTTTATCATAAGCGTATTTCTTGGCAAAGAATTGTTGCAAGCATCAATTTTGAGTAAATTAGCTTTAATAGTTTTTTATTTATCGAAGATTTCGTATTTCTCCAAATTACCGGTACATGGGAGGTAGGTGTAATTATTGTCCGATTTTAAAAATTTTCTGCCATTTGGTATGCTGTAGCAAGGCTAACAACTGTGCCAAGTGTGGAAGAAATTGGTTCAGCGGTTACCAAGATATACACATGTATCCATAAGTGGGCGTGGCTACGCCCATTTTCCAAAAATGTATAATATTCTTATTTTTCGTCTAAAAATTATTGTAAATATCAATTTTGAGTGAATAATCTTCAGTAGTTACTAAAATATCGCAGTTTTCGTATTTCTGAAAATTACCGTTATATGGGAAGTAGGCGTGGTTATTGTCCGATTTTGCCCATTTTCAATACCATCCGTCCTACGCTCGAAGGAAGTGTACATACCAAGTTTCGTTAAGATATCTCAATTTTTACTCGAGTTATCGTGTGCACAGACGGACGGACAGACGGACGGACGGACGGACAGACAGTCACCGCTTAATCGATTTCTCTTTTCATTCTGATCATTTATGTATACATTTGTCTATATCTATCTCGATTCGTTTTGCCTGTTACAAACAACCGTTATGTGAACAAAGTTATAATACCCTTGTGCACAAGTGCGCTCGGGTATAAAAAGAGCTCAGCCATACAAAATTATAATAATAAAATTATCTCCGATTAAACCGATAACTTTTTGGTGTCCAACATAGTTGTATAATAAATAGTTGCGAATAATAATTGTTGTTTTTCCACAATAAGTTTTTCACTAAAAACGGCCTCAAGCTCATTAAAAATTGTTGAATGTAATTGCTATAAGGCCATAAAATAACAAAAACAAATAACTTAAGGACGAGCACACCTAAAAATTAACCATTCTAAAAATAGAATTATTAGCAAAAACCAACAAAACCAACCTTTACATGATCAAGTGAATTGCAGCGGAATAGCTGCGCTTGATTGTGTTGGCATAACAAATGAAAAAGTAGGAAAAAGCAACGAAAATGTACAAGGCGAGCTTACCACAGTGCATAGGCAACTGGCTGAGTCAGTGGGATCGTCGGTTCGAAGCCTACTGAAAGAAGTCTGATGAGGAAATGTGGTGATTTCCGAAATAGCTATCACTTCTACCATTTTTTCACATTATGGTTGCTTTTCCACAATAAGTTTTTCATTAAAAACGGCCTCAAGCTCATTAAAAATTGTTGAATATAATTGCTATAAGGCCATAAAATAACAAAAACATTTATTTATTTTTTCAATTCAATTAGTCTATGAAACAATAATTTCTTACAGACTATATAACAATAAAGCTTAAACTAGGGTATTGTTTAGGCCTTCAGCCTAAAGATTTTCATTCCTTTGTGACCCGCCCTAGTGTTGGCATATAGGCGTATGCACACACATATACATATGCACACCAATTATGATTAACTCGCTCCGTTAACTGACGTTTCCCGGCGGATAATAACCTATCGTTAAGTTTCCCCTTAATATGGGTTGTTGTCCGGCGGTCCGATTTAGAATCCTGCAAATCCTTAAGATCACTTCGGTTTAGAAGATCAACGCGAGCAGACCAGCAGCTACCAGGCCACTGTCACTAAGGTAACACCATTGTTATTTATACCAACATTTATTGAAATCTGACTCTGAATATTTTAAATTAAACAAATACTAAAAAACAAATATTTCGCTTTGGTATTTATTTCCATTCACTATCACCTGCATCGGAGCGTTATTCCCGATACGCACCCCCGTGCAAGTTCATGGTCCATTCGGAGCCGTCCGACTAAAATAAGACTAAATTTCGTACAGCGCCATTTGGAAACCTAGCGATCCTCAAAATACTGATACAGTCCACTGCCCTATTAAGCGATATTGCCATAAGGAGTTTTCACCCGCACGCCAGCATCTGTGCCACAGAGTTCAAGCTACTACCACAACCAGAGATAATTGCCACAAACACAGCACTCAGCACTAAAACAAGGTACGTGGTTATATTTTCAGTGCACTTTGATTTGCGGATCTGAATTTCGTTTGTGAGAAATCAATTACAATTAGCGTCAAATTAAATTAATATATATCTACATATATACTCGAGTGAAAAAGACATTACGCGGGTGACATTGTGAAAACAGCAAACTTTCTGAGTGCGTTCAATAATTCAGCGAGCTGATTTCGTCCGTCCGCGAGGGACAACAGCTATCATTGATTGAAAGTGCACACACACACACGTGACTGTGAAAATTGTCTCATTAATTTAAATTTAATTGCCGAACATGCATTTGATTTCCGTGCTTCGTTTATTTTCACCACAATAAATTCACTGTGCCATATTAGTTTGACCTAAATATACTTGTGTTGCACAAATATTTTTTCGCGAACCACTTGTCATTGGAGGATACATAACCTCAATGCTGTAATTTGCTTTTAATTAGCCCTTTAATTGAAATCAATCACTTGCGTAATTTCACAAAGTCACTTTATTTGATTGTTTTTTGTTTTCAATCTGTTAATTTTTTTGATTTGCACATATATATATATATATATTTGTTACTGGTCCAGAAACACAGACACATACCCACGTACATTTTGTTTTGCACGGTTGGGTGGCGAGTTTTAACATACACGCACGTATTTAGATATATGTATCACGCACCTGGTTGGAAAAATCATATTAAAATAAAGTTCTGAGCATAAATTTTTATGTACATATACAAATCAGCGTGACTTTCTTTTTTGAATTGTGGATACATTTTCTCCTTCTTTGGCGTTTGAACACAAGAGCTGGCATTTTTGGTTTCATTTCTCATTTGAAGATTAGCCCACAAGTGCGATCAAATAAGATATCTTAGGTTGGTATATCAATACGGTGAATATTTGGCTTAAATTATCAAATCTTCGAAAAGATTCCAAATTCAATCGATTTTCTACATCTTGCTTAAAAACACATATAAAGGCAACTAGTTTCCCTATCCCAAAATTTGCTTAGCAGAAGATGTCACAGAGTTCGAGTCCGACTTCCTTGCTTCGTCAATATCAGAGCAAAATAAGCATGTCCTTGCTATTCAGCGAGAGGAACTCAAAGCTCTGTGGGAGAAAACAAAACAAGCCTACGATGCCCTTAATACCTCTGATGAATTTTCACAAGAAGATAAGAGGACATACAGAAAAATAAATAGAGGCGCGTTCGCTAGTTATGTAAACTGCATGTCGTCTTTAGGGACGTAGAACAGAAGCCTATGCGAAAACACAATATTCACCTTCCACCGTGTAATACAGATGTTTTCAAAGGCGATTATCTGTCTTGGCCAACATTTGGAGATATGTTCACGGCCATCTACATCTCGAATCAGGAGCTTACTCCGGTTGAGAAGCTATATTACCTCAACCAAAAAACCAAAGGAGAAGCCAAAGACATCGTGAGTAAGTGCCTAATAATTAATGAAGGCTTCGCAACAGCATGGGAAAATTTGTGTGAGCGATAGGAAAATAAGCGTATTCTCGTTAACACACAACTCAAAATATTATTCAATTTAAATTCAGTGGAGAGTGAATGTGGTAGCTCTATTAAAAGATTGCAGCGTGATATCAACAATTGTTTGTCATCCCTCAAGAGTCATCAAATTGACATTTCAAATTGGGACGCAATTGTTATATATCTTTGCTCGACTAAACTGCCTGACAGCACTTTGGCTCTATGGGAGCAAACCATAGACCACACAGGCGATTTACCGAAGTGGGAAGATATGGATAAGTTCCTATCTAACAGGTTTCAAACCTTGGAAACCCTGACAGGCTTAAAGGGTACGAAAGCGGTGAGAGCGCCAAAGCCGCAAAACACAAGACCCATACCAAAAGACTTGGTGCATTCCAAGCAAGCGTGACCAAGTTCACGTGCACCAAGTGCCAAACGAATGAGCACAAACTACGCCGCTGTTCCAAGTTTTTGAAGCTTACGCCAAATGAGATGATTAACTTCTTGAAGAGCAACAACAGTTGCCTGAATTATTTGAGTGCTGCACATACCGTGACAAGGTGCACAAGCCCCTTTAATTGCCACTCGCGACATCACACACTCCTGCACATTCAGACAAATGTGCAAAAGGCAACAGCGGCTCGAACGCCGACTGAACGTGTCAATGACACTGCATCATCCTCTCAACAGTCTCAAGCAAAACGCAGCTTCAATAATAGAAATAATAACAATAAAAGCAAAAACGTTAAGTCTTGTTATGCTAACACGAATTCAGGTGTGCTCCTAGGAACAGCTCGCGTAAATATACATCTCAATGGCACAGATTTTTCTGCTCGAGCACTTATTGATTCTGGTTCTGAGTGTTCGTTCATAACAGAAGGACTCAAACGCAGAATCAGCCTGCCAGCTAAGAGGATGCATGCCCAAGTCTCGGGCATTACGAATGCAACCTCTGCGCAGGTCAAAGAGGCATGCAACATAGAACTTCGATCCCCAGTTGATCCGTTGTTCAGCCTGCATGCAGCGGTGCTCGTCCTAACAAAACTAACTGGAAATCTACCGTCCTGACGTATCAGCGCCATGACTATGCAGGCATTTCCAGGTCTTGTTCTAGCTGATAAACGGTTCTACATTAATGAAGAAGTAGACCTCGTACTTGGCGGAGATATTTATCCCCAAATTATTTTATGCGGCCTGAACAAAAATGTACTCAGTACACTCCTGGCCCAAGAAACCGTGTTCGGTCGGATATTAATCGGTTGCACAGATGCGCCCAATCCAACCAACAATATAGTTTCGTATCACAGTGAAGTTGCCTTGGACAAACAACATACTGCATTCTGGGAAATAGAAGACATACCAAAAAATAAAAGCTTCAACGAAGACGACAAATACTGTGATGAACTTTATCGGAAGACAACTCGTAGACGAGAAGACGGAAAATACGTAGTCTCGCAACCATTTAGGCAGGAATTTCCAGCAAACATCTGCCTAGGCCCTTCTCTTAAAAAAGCATGCTCTCAATTCTTCCGGAATGAGACACGGCTTGCAAAGGATACCGTCCTACAAAAAGAGTATAATAGGGTACTAGCTGAATATGAATCACTAGGACACATGTCCCGAACAAATGATAGTATTTCAGCAGCCTCTTCCGATAACTACTTTTTGCCTCACCATGCTGTCATAAAGGCAGAAAGTATNAAGAGTATAATAGGGTACTAGCTGAATATGAATCACTAGGACACATGTCCCGAACAAATGATAGTATTTCAGCAGCCTCTTCCGATAACTACTTTTTGCCTCACCATGCTGTCATAAAGGCAGAAAGTATCTCCACTAAAGTTCGAGTCGTCTTTAATGCCTCAAGTCCAACGGCTAATGGCACAAGTCTGAACGACGTACTTCTCCCAGGTCCAGTTCNATAAAGGCAGAAAGTACCTCCACCAAAGTTCGAGTCGTCTTTAATGCCTCAAGTCCAACGGCTAATGGCACAAGTCTGAACGACGTACTTCTCCCAGGTCCAGTTCTCCAAGCAGATCTTCCGAACCTTATACTCCGCTGGAGGTTATACAGATACGTTTTTAATAGTGACATCGAGAAGATGTATCGGCAAGTTTGGGTGGATAGCAACCATACCAAATATCAGCGGATAGTTTTCCGTACAAACCCGAACGAACCTGTAAGTCTATACGAATTAAAGACTGTCACTTTCGGGATTAATTGTGCTCCTTACCTCGCGATAAGGACACTTCTACAACTGGCTGACGATGTAGAAAGCTCTTCCCCAATAGCATCTAACATACTACGGAAATGCATGTATGTGGATGACGTGCTAGCTGGAGGACATAGCATCGATTCTACCGTAAAAGCAAGAGATGAAATCTCTGAAGTACTACGGTCAGCCGGTTTTCCGCTAAGGAAATGGACCTCAAACTGTGCGGAAATTCTAAAGGACATCCCAAAAACGGATCTACTCAGTGAAGACTTTTTGGCATTCGAAGATACCAGCACGGTTAAGGCTCTTGGCATAAGATGGAATGCCCATACCGATCTATTCTTTTTCATGGCAGGACCATTGGAGGATCGCGAGACACTTACAAAAAGGGCGATACTATCAGCTATCGCCAAGCTATTTGATCCGCTAGGATGGCTTGCTCCAATAGTCGTCGTGGCCAAAATAATCATGCAGAGTATTTGGCTAGAAGGCACAGACTGGGATGAGACTGTGTCTTCTACTACTATGGAACGATGGCAGAATTTTACCAAACATTACCATGAAATAGACAATATTAGAATACCTCGATGGGTACACTTCGCACCAGGAGATGACATCGAGATACATGGTTTCTGCGACGCATCGGAGAAAGCATATGCGGCTACAGCATACATGCGCGTCAAACGAGATGACAAAGTTTTGGTCAACCTTCTTCTGGCAAAAACCAAAGTAGCTCCTGTCAAAATAATATCGCTACCACGACTAGAGCTTTGCGGAGCCGTACTCGCGGAAATCATAGAATCATAGAATCATAGAATCCGTAATCAACAACCTCAACCTAGGGCAAGTGAAAACATATCTCTGGATAGATTCGACCATCGTACTCGCATGGATACGAAAGCCGCCTTGTTCTTGGTCAACTTTCGTCGCACACCGAATTACGAAAATAGTAGAAAAGGTCGGTAACAAGGACTGGTTACATGTAGACTCGGCTTCTAATCCAGCCGACTTGGCTAGCAGAGGATTGCCTGCGTCAGAGTTGGTGACCAATTTTTTGTGGTGGCAGGGACCTTCTTGGTTGCAAGAAGACAACTCTAAATGGCCTGCTCAAGAAATTAACTATCACACAGAAGTTGAAGAAAAAAGGGCACACGCTTATGCATCAACAAAAGTAAATGATATCGATATCCTTGACCGGTTTTCAGATCTACCGAGAGCCTTGAGAGTGTTAACATATGTCAGGAGATTCTACCGAAGAACTCACCCGAAAACAAAGGCTTTATTTCAGGAAAATTCTTGTTTAATTTCATCAGATGAAATTAAGACGACGACACATCTCTGGATAAAAATCAACCAGAAGCAACACTACGGTGAAGAATACAGGAATTTGAAAACAAGAAAACCCATCGCTGCAAAGAGTGAAATCCTTCCGCTTAATCCGTTCGTCGACAAGCACGACATCATCAGGGCTGGAGGTCGCCTCGGAGCATCCCAGGACTTAGCATATAATGAGCGCCATCCAATCATTATTCCGTATAACTGCAGATTGTCCCGTCTTATCGTCCCGTTGATTCACCAAGTCTCCTTACACGGAGAAAATCAACTCATGTTACGCCTTATCCGTACCCAGTACTGGATTCCCAGGGTAAAAAACATGATTAGGTCTACCATCCACAATTGTAAAATTTGTACCATCTACAAAAAACGATCTCAGACGCAAATTATGGGAACTCGTCCTCAGGAACGCACAACATTTACGCGCGCGTTCACGAATACGGGAGTAGACTTCACGGGACCCTTTGGAATTAAAAGTTACCGTGGTAGAGGTTGTCGAATTTCCAAAGGTTATGTTTGCCTATTGGTTTGCAGCATTTGCTCGGTTCGTGGCTAGAAGAGGATGCCCGAGGAATATCTATTCCGACAATGGTACAAATTTTATCGGAGCTTCGCGATCTTTACGATCTGAATTCAAAGCATTTTTGTCTGACGCGCGAGACAAAAAGACTTCCAAATACAACCATCAAACACTTAAGTGGCATTTTATACCTGCTGCCGCTCCGCACATGGGAGGACTCTGGGAGGCAGGTGTAAAAAGCTTTAAAAGCCACTTCAAATGAGCCAAATGATCTGGAGCCGCTTACCCCAGGCCATTTTCTCACCGGTGGACATCTTATGGCTCCGCCAGAACTGGATTGAATGAGAACCCTGCCTCCATCGTCAATCGATGGCAAAAACTAAAAGCACTGCATCAGACGTTTTGCAGGCGATGGAAAGTGGAGTACCTAGCCGAACTACAAAAGCGAATTAAATGGAAGCACCCCAAGGAGAATATGAAAACCAGTGATCTCGTTGTTATAAGGGAAGACAATCTGCCTCCAACTGAATGGAGATTGGGGCGAGTTGTCAACTTACACCCGGGTACCGATGGTAGGGTGCGCGCAGTGGATATACTGACAGAGAAAGGTCAAGTTACCAGACCACTAGTGAAGTTGGTTCTCCTCCCACCATACAGCGAGGGAAGCTCGGAGCCAACAACTACGTCATAAATCGCCCTTCTTCATCCATATCGTATTCCACTTCCTGTTACAACGAAATTCTACTTTCATGTAATAGGAGTGATTCCACGCCCTAATAGTTAAAACGTTACAAGGGAATTATGGTTAATATTTGGAGGTGATGGTGCTTACTCGGGCCCCTCCCGAGTTGATCTGGTTAAAACAAACGACCATCGTCAGATCTATAATCATAATAGTAATAAATCGCAGGGTAGCGAACTACTCCGCCTCTGAATAAGAAGCAAACAGTAGAAAACTAGCAAGTATAACAAATGCACGATATGTTTTTTTTTTCAAATTCGGCAAAATTCAAGCGTGCTGGTTTTCTACCCGCTTTATTTTGGGGAGATTACATAAACTGAGTATAGACTTTGAATAACCCCGCCCCGAAATGAACCAGTTAAAATTATAATAATTATAAGGTTTAAACTCACGAATATTTGCTTCTGGTGCGTTTTGATGGGCGAAATCGTGGTCTGCTTTCTCTAATATACGCTTCAGGATTTTACATGTCATGCTCAGACCTTTCATCCGCCTGTTCTCCTTATTGCAACAACCCTTTATAAAAACACAAATCAATTAGGGCTCAAATAAACGGTTACAGAAAAAGGTAAAAAAAAAAAACATAAAACTTTGTTACCATACCAACGACACTTCCAACAAGGGTGATGATGGAAATAAAAGAAAGCCAGGATACTACCCCGCAGAGAACCGGCAGCTGGATTGGTGACCCACAAGCCAGTCTGGAATATAACCCAAGTATACACTTAAAAAAAAAAAAAAACAATTCATTTGGGTTTGGATGATACAGGCATCGATTCTGTGCAACTGACCAGTTAAATTTGCGTACACGGCTGTATTTCGAACAGAATAATTTATTAGTTATTTCCAGTGGAAAACAAACAGGATTCAAAATACGCTCAATCTCGTTGTAGTAATCAATTTTACATATGTACATTTTTATTGGTAAATCGAAGCAAGGTTGCCCATGTTTTAAGTTGAATGAACTTGTTGATTCACGTTATTGGTGCCAACCGTGTGCCACAATACGTCTTACAATCTTGGAGATTGAGGATAGTTTTGCAGCAAACTCCCGATTCCCATTTGCGGGGAAGCATAAGCCAGTTTCTGTTGGTCCTGTTGGCCGTAGAACGGCATGTGCTGACGATAACTGGGTTGTGAAGTAGGCTGCCGCTGTTATGTGGGCCCATACCGTAGGCTGGATAGGCACCAGTGTGACTTGGAGCTGCACCCCAACCACTTAATTCGCCCATGCCCAAACTATGCTGGTCAACGCCTGTGAGCCCATATATGTTATCCGGCGTTGGTTGGTACGTTGGACACTGAGACTGTTGCTGCAGCAGATGTGGAGCCCGGTGACGGCGGATACGCTTCCGGAGGACCCATAGCTCGTGCCGCTGCTGCGGTTGGGTCCTAGCGATAGTAGGGGGATTTCCGTGAAACATACTCTGTGCATTTTTGTCCATCACAGAGTCCAAATGTGACAAATCAAAGGTTTATTTGTTCCGCGTCTGTTGCAGTTGTAATATACATTCCGATTTACTTCGTACAAAAATTAGGGGCCTGTTGATCAATTGTCGCTGTGATGATGCAAATCGTTTCAACAGGCTGCCTCCAATTGAAATCTCGCTCATCCGTTCAAAGACAGCTTCAAAACGTTTTTTCTAGCCGCCTCCCCCCTCGCTATATTGGTGGGAGGGAGTTAAGTGTATTATCGACGATCTATTTGTCGATTATCTTTGGAAAAAAAACCGAACTTTTTTTCTGGCAACACATGATTGGAGATTTATTCTGTGAGTGCATTCAAGATATACTTTTCCTTTATGAAATCAAGAATTAACATACACATGTGGTTTCGCCTGTTTTTTTATAATATTCACCTCATTTGTGTGCTTTTACAAGCTGTTCATTTCTCGGTTTTTCTCGCATGTAAACGCTGATAGGATTCGACATTTTTTGCCAATGACACAGTAGCATGGCTTTAAATTTTAAATTCGTAATGAGGCTGGTTTTAGGTAAATATGGATTGAGAGTTGAATTGTTCCTATACACGGGCCGTTGTCGAGCAGTGCGTTTTGTATTGATGGGATGCCGGTTGTTGCCTGCGTAACGGTCCTTATGATGTCTGGATCTCTTAAAAGCCAACGGTAGGGACGCTTACGCGGATTTTCCACACTATCTGCAAAGGGACGTACGCACCACATCAAAGACCTCCATGTTGGTCTTATTTGCCGGAAAATAACACCAACTGAAAATATGCCAAGCAAAAAATTGAGAAAAAATTATATTGAAACATATATATTACTATTATTTTACGCATACTCACCTAACCTTAAGATTACGCAACCGCCGCGTGCCAGAAAAATATTGCAATTGAAAAGAATATGAACTCGCCGTGTAGGTATACAGATTTCCATTGAATTCATTCTGATATTCTTCGCAATGAAATATATTTCGCCTTGTATGTATGTATATGGTTGTCCATTGAATGGTTTCTGGCATTTGTACCCATGTACCCAACATGTACCCATGATAAAAACATTACAAGGTAAATTCATTCTCTCAATTCGTCGGCCATGATTTTTTTCTGACGTTTGCCAACATTTTAAAATCATATAAAATTGAAAATAAAAAAATTAAATTGTTCACAATTGTTGTTGTTTGAGATTGAAAATGAGAATGTGTGTGTGAGTTTGAGTTTTGATTTTAAAATTATATTGTTGGCAAACGTCAGACTGCCTCTCAATGGTTTTACCTTGTTATGTTTTTATCATGCATGTACCTACATACATACATTCCACAAAGTGAACGTAGTAAGGTAGCTCGAATTAGTGAACCGTTTCGACATTCAGTTTCACTCGATAGTTGTAATAAAAAAAATACATTTATAACTACTTAAAGATGCATTGTGATAAGCAAATATCAATGCATTAATTTTTTTATAAGTCTGTCACAAATTTTGATGTAAATTTCATAAGCAAACATGATATTTATGTATTTTATAACCAAACGGTTCTGCAATTATACTTATGAATTCTGCTGCATATGAGCTACCCTGTTTTTAGCCGAGTATCGCCTACAGCGGCATCCAAATTTTTTTCTGGGTGGCAGGCCAGTTGTAGGGTTGCGAGAATGGCTAAAAACTCTCCAAATGTCGATTAATACGTATTTCAACAGCTTCATTCAATGAAGTTTTGAATGGATAATGACGAAATTAGCAGTTCAAGTTATTCATAAAAATAATTCATTGTATGGAGAACACCACATTGGCACTACAAGGTCTAACTATTTAAAAGAAAAATTTATTCAAAACTAAATCGTGTGGTATAAATAATTTTTATCTTGTCATGCATCCCTGTATGATGGAATGCGTGGCATGTGGGCGAACCACTTGTCATTTTCATGGATCGCAACTCAGCCATTATACCCTATTCACATGTGGAAGTTTATGAAACACAATTAGTAACCATATAATGCCACATTCACACTTACAGAATCTTGTTTTTATCCCATAAACAAAAATTTGTCATGCCAAATGCATAGAGAATTTCCGCCTAAATTACTCGCCACCCAACAATATTTAAATAAATGGTTTCCGGTTCGAACAGGTCGTAAAAATATACCCATTTATTGCAGAAACTATGACCNCATTTATTGCAGCAACTATGACTCGCTTCACCCAATTGCTCAAAAAAGCGGCACAACACGCACATCGCTATCCTCAATCGTGTCGCTTATGCAACGGCAAACACCCGATACGACTGTGTCCGGTCTACAGGGCAAAAAATCCTGAGGAGCGACTTCGCGAAGCAATACTTGGGAAGTATTGTATCAACTGCCTCGCAATGACCCATCGAGCGGAAAACTGCACTAGTGCGGAGAGATGCCGCCGGTGTCACGACAAGCACCACACCACCATTCATCTGGAACGCATCGATAGGAGACCCTGGAGTCAACAGGTGGACGAAGAAGAAGACGAATTGGACGTGATCTCCATCTATGCATCCGAATCCGGAACGGAAACTCGGTCTTTCCGTCCGGAACTGGAAACTGGAGACGGTATTGAATCCGGAGCGGAGACTAGGACTCTCTGCCCGAACAATGACAGGGGAGCGGAAACTCGGACTTTCCAACCTCCACTTCATAACAAGACTCAAAGAGTGGCTGAATTGGAAACTAGGTCTTTCCGATCACGCCAGCATACGCGACGAACTCGCGGAGCGGAAACCGGGTCTTTCCGCCCGCACCAGCTAACCCCGGGCCCAACTAAACATCGTGAGCAGGGAGGAATAGTAGCACGATCTCGCCAACGCAAAGCACCGAACAACTTCCGAATGGGCCTTGCCGGCGCCGTGAGACAAACCGAGGTGCTACGACCTATGGTGTCGATTTCACCCACGGCAATCATCACAGTCGAGGCAGGAGGAAGACTTCACCTTGTTCGGGCACTGATAGATGCTTGTACACCATCCAGCATAATATTGAGCGACCTTTCGAGGAAGCTGGGCTTAAAGGTAACCCGGGGGAGGCAAAGAGGCTGTCTACTGAGTATTCGAGGGAAGCACGGGGGAAATAAGCAGGTGGCAACCCATGCACACATAATAAAAAATTACCGACGAATATCACCGACTAAAAATGTCGACCCGGCCATAGCTGCGACATATGCGCACATTCGGCTCGCCGACCCGAACTTCTTCAGGTCCTTACCGATTCGGATCGTCCTCGGCGCGGATGTCTACGCCGACATCATCATGCCCAGTGTTCTGCCGGCACCCTTTGGGCCTCTGTTGACCCAAGGCACAATCTTTGGATACGTGCTTGCGGGCGTCTGCCGCACGTAGTAGAAAAATTACAGGCCACATTTTACTTACCTTTTTTATTGTACAAACCATATATGTAATACTCCTATATTGGCAGTAAGAGCTAGTACCGTCCGAAAACACTACAGTACAGATATATCAATAAACACGTACAAAAGAAAAGGAACACATACGTTTATAAATAAACATGTACACAACATATATACAAATACGGCACTCAAGTACACAATAAATTGACAAAAACGGTACTAGACTGTCTCGCTTTGATTTCGGAAAGCTTACACATTGAGAAGTGAGCTTACTGCCAATATAGATGTATTACATATATGGTACAAACATGAATTTCGAATTTTATTTATGTTTTTTTTGTAATAAAAGTGCATCTGAGAATATCCACGTATCTTTCACTTAATTCTTTTACCTCTCTTCCCCTCAATCAGCAGTATAGGTGGAAACGACCATGGAAACGATATCGCGGCAATTGATGAATCTGGCTCATCGCAGTTATATCCAGAAATAATTTCACATCATTTTATTTTTATATATTTTAATCACATGTACATAGGTGAGCTGGTAGCTGCGGCATAAATGTTAGATGTTGCTTGCCGCAAGGGGGCCGGCATGTTTAGGCCTTCAGCCTAAAGATTTTCATTCCTTTGTGACCCGCCCTAGTGTTGGCATATAGACGTATGCACACACCTATACATATGCACACCAATTATGTTTAACTCGCGCCGTTAACTGACGTTTCCCGCCGGGTTAATATCGGTTGTTGTCCGGCGGTCCGATTTAGAATCCCGCAAATCCTTAAGATAACCTCGGTTTAGAAGATCAACGCGAGCAGACCAGCAGCTGCCAGGCCACTGTCACTAAGATAACACCATTGTTATTTATACCAACATTTATTGAAATCTGACTCTGAATATTTTAAATTAAACAAATACTAAAAAACAAATATTTCGCTTTGGTTTTTATTTCCATTCACTATCACCTGCATCGGAGCGTTATTCCCGATACGAGCCCCCGTGCAAGTTCAGGTATTTCATTTAAGAGGTTAGTAAAGGCTGTTTTCGGCAACGAAAAATCAAGGTCGATAGAATTGGAAATCTGATTAAATTCATTAAGAGCCCGCGCGATGGGCGCATTACAGGCATAATTTGTACTCACATTGTCAGCATATAATGGGAGGGAGGCACGAAGATACCTCCGCGGAACATTAAAATTGATTATTTCCAAAAGCTGCGGACAGTCAGAAATTCCTTGGACAATGCAAAAAATAAAAGTTAAAGATAATATTGACCACCTTTTATCCAACGTTTTCAAATTGATAAGCAATAAGCGCGCAGAGGGCACCCACAATCGAAGGCAGTAGAAAACTTTGCGGCAAAGTTTGCCCCGAAATATAGCGGGACATACACGGTAAGAAACTACCCTTCATCAGTTATAGTGGAGGTGGAAAGGCACAGAAAGACGAGGACGGCCCACTTACGCGAAGTATTAGGCTTTTCACGAGAAACGAGACGAACCTCCCGGAAGCAGCAAACAACCCACCAGCGAAAGAACAACGCACTGAAACGAAGGCACAGAGACGAAGAAAGGAGAAGCGGTCAAGAGAAGGTTTGGGAGGAAAGTGGTAGAGAAACCAAAAAACTTGAGGAAAATTTCAAAGAATTTTTAGGAAAAAAAAAAATTTAAGACTTAGAAAAAAATGTTATGGAAAATTTTAAGAACAAAAATGCTGAGAAAACGCTTTATGGGAAAAAATTCTACGAATTTTTTAGGAAACCATTTAAACACAAAAAAACAAAAATGTTGAGAAAAAAATGCAGAGGATTTTTTTTTAGGAAAATTTGTATGATAAAAATTTGGAAAATTTCTTTTTTTATATAAATATAAATTTTAAGAAAATTTTATGAAATTTTTTTTAATTGGAAACAATTGAAAATTAAAAATAAATGTTTCTATTTGTAAGCGGGAATTTGTAAAAAAAAATTGGAAAAAATGTGTTTAAGAGACTTACGCACGTAAAATACACCTCTGCTAAAGAGAACGCAGCCACCCTCTTTTTCGAACTTACGGCAGTTCGATGTGGCCATGCGACTGCTATAAATAGGGGCACCTTATTGATTCTCTTCCCTTCTTCTGTTCTTCTTTTTCGACCATACGGACGGACCATCATCGAGAAAGTATCATTTTAACCAACTACATCAACCGAAGGAATTTATCAACTTCATCAACGTGGAGTATTTACCACATACATCATTTACTTTGCTAAGTATCAATTTGAATTATACATCTACATTTCAATTACTGTTTGGAACATCTTTGTGTTATATTTATATTGAATTCTCATTCTTGTACTATTGAACTGCAATATTGTCTCATTAAATTGGATATGAATTACATACATGCGCATTTGCATTATTATACAAATACTTGAGTGCTTCACATCGATTACCCTTACACGTGTAGATCCGTACCTATACGTACCTCTAACAGATTTGAGAAGCAGAGGCCACTTATTCCAGGCCTCAGCAATTTCCCTTCTCAATATCGTACATAGGCGTTGACCTCCGTAAGCCCTCCAACAANTAACAGATTTGAGAAGCAGAGGCCACTTATTCCAGGCCTCAGCAATTTCCCTTCTCAATATCGTACATAGGCGTTTACCTCCGTAAGCCCTCCAACATGGTCCTTGCGAGCCAAATTTGAGCTGGCAACCATAAAATCAAGAAAAACGAACATAGCTACTCGCTAGTATTTTTTCACAAAGTCGTCACTTTGGCAATACATAGCAGCAAGTTACCAGCGAGTTCGTGTTTTTGTGCGTTCAAAAAGTTTGAAATTAATTAAAATTACGCTAAACTGAGCGATTATTCCATCACAGAAACGGTGTGAAAATAGTGCCATCGAGTTACGAAAGTGCTTTGCTTGGTATTTTAAAGCGAACCTGATTGCGAAGTGGAATTGCGATTTCCACAGGCGCAGCCATACAACCCAGCAAGCAATCGTCACCAGTGTATGTATGTATATATAGCGCATTTCAGCAAAGAAAATTACGAGCAAAAATATTGCCCTCTCCCCAGTGAAATTTAAGAATCGATCGTCGAGGGACAAGCACCAGCGAAAACCCCCAAAAAAGGCAAAGCAACCAGCTCTTTCCAGGGGCATCCGATAGACGGAAAACGGCAAAAAGCTACATCGGAAATCACAGGAAAGTAACAATAATAATACATAAGTGCTGAACAATTGTCACTAGAATATTCTAGAATAGCCATTATAAGCTGAACGACACATACATAAGTACATACATATGTACGGTTTCGATATTGGAATGNAAGTTTATCTTTGAATCGAACAGTGTTATTCAATTCTGTTCAAACTTCGATCAAGAGGATGTTGAGGACCAGGAAAGGCAGGTGGTATCGTCAAACAGTACTNGCTGAACGACACATACATAAGTACATACATATGTACGGTTTCGATATTGGAATGCAAACAGCACTCCGCTACTGGACATTTAAATTTCGTATACATAAATTTATTTGCTCGCTGGTTCTTTGCGCTGCTCGAGTCGACGCAAACAAAGTTTGAATCCNAACAGTGTTATTCAATTCTGTTCAAACTTCGATCAAGAGGATGTTGAGGACCAGGAAAGGCAGGTGGTATCGTCAAACAGTACTAGTTATGTGACGAAAATTTTGCACAAGCGTGGGAAGCACTGCGGGCACGCTACGATAACAAACGAATGTTAGTCGACAATCAGTTGAAAACCTTACTCAACATACCAGCTGCAAATTCAGAAAATAGTGAGGCCATTCAAAGGGCCCAGACANAAACAAAGTTTGAATCCTTCGTTTTATTTTTCCTCATGCTAAGCGTATATGTATGTATATTCATCCCCTAAACGTTCATAAAATCTTTCTCTTGTTACNAAATAGTGAGGCCATTCAAAGGGCCCAGACAACGATAACTGATTGCCTTTCCTCTCTGACCTCCCAAGGCGTTTCAGTTGCTAATTGGGATCCAATCCTCATCTTCTTATGTTCTACCAAACTCCCAGATGAGACGCTAGCACGCTGGGAGCAATCTCTTAACTCGCGGAAAGAACTACCCTTGTGGTCACATATGGATCAGTTTTTAACCAAACATTACGAGGTGGTAGAAAAATTAAGCAGCATTCGATCTACCAAGAGTAGACATTCATTTCCCGCATGAATCAATAAAGTCCAAACCTATCATTCCAAAGAAAATCTAGCTTTCAAATGCAAACTGTGCCATCATCCTCATTCATTAAGAAATTGCCAAAAATTCCGACAACTCAGCATTCACGNAGGCAGGCATTCAATTCCAATTATTCGTCATTGACCAAAGTCAACTAGTTTCACTGTCTTTGCGATATACATACGCATNGTTGAGAAAAACAACTATTGTGCCAATTGCCTGGCATATAATCATTTATTAAAGGACTGCAAAAGCACCCATAAATGCTTCCATTGCAGAAAATCGCATCACAGCTTATTGCACCCTGAGTCCAATTCAACCTCGAAGCCTAATGCTCGACCACCGCTAGCAGAAGCAGCCAACCACTCAACTTCGTTATTGCATACGCAATCAAACCAGTCAAATTCAACCCAGTCGAAACATCAAANACCCAACGTTAACGTAGTATTTTAACACCAGCACTTCACTTTGCTATTTTTAATTTCTACGTAAGTTAACGGCACGGCTTACTACGTAAGCACCTTAAGACCAAACATATTTGGTCAACAATCCAACAGTGCGTTGTCCTTTACCTCGATNCACGTTATTACCTACGGCAATAATACATGTAAAGCACTTAGGCGAGTTATCTTCACTCAAAGCGCTCATCGACCAGGGGTCGCAAAAAACCTTCATATCGGAGAAAGCACAAAAAAGGTTACAACTTCCGACCACCAAAGAAAACTTCTCCATAACAGGACTGGGGGGTTCCATGGTGGAAAACAGCAACCGCGCCTGGCATCTTATACTTTTTCCAAAAAGAAAGAATACCAGCATATAAGCCAAGGCAATCGTTCTTCGAAAATTAACCAGTTTTCTTCCAACCTTCCACATGAGAAGGCCCAATATCTCCGAAATAATCGACATAGATCTTGCCGATCCACATCTTCTTTAACCCTCGCAAATTGATATCGTTCTTGGCAGCGATCTAATGCCACAAATTCTTCAAGACGGTGTCAAGCACAATGTCTTCGGAAATCTTTTAGCGCAAAATTCCATATTCGGGTGGTATCTAAGTGGACCCACCAAACGAGAAGTCATTTCATCGTGTCACACTCATGTCGTTGAGGATAGTGAAGACTTAAATTGCCAACTCAAAAAATTTTGGGAAATCGAAGAGTTGCTCGAGCACCATCCGCCATCTGAAGATGACGTTTTTTGTGAGAACCCTTATCTCAACACCACATACCGGGAAGAAGACGGGCGCTACGTTGTGCGTCTTCCGTTCAAAAGAACATTTCCATCGCAGCTCAAGCTGGGACGTTCGCGCTCAAAAGCCATAAGCCAAGCACTTCGTATGGAACATACCCTTAACAAAAATCCCGGCCTAAAAGATGAGTACACGCAATTACTTGAAGAATATTTAACTCTTAGGCATATGAAACCCACTCCGTCTGAAGAAATCCATGACAACGCAACCTACTTGTCATTTTATTTACGTCATCACTCGGTCATCCGTGCCGAAAGCAAAACAACCAAAGTAAGAGTGGTATTCAATGCCTCCAAACCGTCCGAGACGGGACTTTCTCTGAACGATGTCCTCCATACAGGCCCAAGATTACAAACCGGTTTGATGGTTGTAATACTAAATTGGCGTTTCTATAAATACGTATTCAATGGAGACATCCAAATAATGTACCGGCAGATCCTAGTACATCAGCAAGATCAACCATTTCAACGCATTCTCTTCCGTAGGAATAATGATAGCAAACTTCGAGACTTTGCACTCAAAACCGTCACTTTCGGCGTAAATTGTGCCCCGTATTTGGCCATCCGCACCTTACATCAGTTGGCAACGGATTCGCAGCGCACGTATCCATTAGCCAAACGCATCCTTACCGAAGAGACGTATGTCGATGACATATTATGAGGAGGCACGATATTCAATCCTCCTTAGAGGCACAAGCTCAACCTATCCAGTGTTTATTATCGGCTGGATTTCCACTGAAAAAGATCACAGCCAATCACCCGGAACTTCCAAACAATATTCCTACAGAAGATCTACTAGCCACAAATTTTCTCAAATTTGATTGTTCAAGTTCCACGAAAACGCTAGGCATACGCTAGAATGCCTTAAACGTTTCGTTCTCATATTCATTCAGCCCGTACCACCATCAGTAAATACAACAAAACGCCAAATTCTTTCGTCGGTGTCGAAAATTTTTGACCCGGCAGAGTGGCTATCGCCCATCATAATCCAATCAAAAATGCTATTACAACAATTATGGCTGGAAGGCATAGAATGGGACGAATGCGTTAAACTACTATCGTTACACAAATGGAATAAATTTCTGGCAGATTTACTAGCCATTGAACAAATCCAAATACCTAGATGGACAGAATTCGCTCCCGATCGAAAAGTCCAAATCCATGGATTCTGCGACGCATCCGAGAAAGCTTATTGCGCAGCGATTTATCTTCGGACTCAGTCACACGAGAATCATGTAACTTCTCAGATACTTTGCTCCAAATCGAAAGTAGCTCCGTTACAATCAATAAGCCTTCCGCGCTTGGAGTTATGTGGAGCAGTTCTGTTATCGAAAGCAAAAAAAACCGTTCTTTCACAACTTCCTCTAGGAAAATATGAGCTATTTCTTTGGTGTGACTCCTCAATAGTACTCTCGTGGCTGGAAAAACCACCGTGTACGTGGAAAGTTTATGTCGCCAATCGAACAGTACAAATAATCCAAAGTATGGGAAACATCAAATGGAAGCACATTTCATCGAATCAAAAACCTGCGGACTTGGGAATACGTGGCTGCAAGCCACAAGAGCTAATCAACAACACACTCTGGTGGCAGGGGCCCGAATGGCTGTTGAAAGAACAAAAGCGTACCCAATTATTCTACCTGACTCATCAAGATTTTGCTACTTATTTCTCCAGTTTGTACACACTTTGCTATTGCATGCAGAACATCAACTCATGATCCGAATGACAAAACAGCAATTCTTCATCCCGAGACTTAAGTCCAAAGTTAAACAAATCATTTTCAGTTGCAAAATCTGTACAATTTCTAAACAAAAAATGCGAACACAAATCATGGCAGCATTACCGCCAGAGAGATCTACTTATTCTTTGCAGAACCGCTAGGAAAAATCGAAATTGCTACACCAGCACTTTAGTGTTCGGTGGAAAGAAGAGTACCTGAAAGAACTACACAAACGATACAAGTGGAAATATCCACCAAAGGACCTTACCGTTAATGATTTTGTCGTCATTAAAAACGAATTAACACCACCCAACGAATGGCGTCTAGAAGGAATTGTAAAGGTCTACCTTGGCCCGGACGATAAAGTGCGTGTTGCAGACGTTCAAACGCAACACGGCCTGTTCACCAGACCAACCGTAAAATTATGTCCTCTACCCATTCAGTCAGATGTCCCTAAGACATCACCCTGACAGCAACTTTCAATATCTGAACTTTGTTCTCTCCTAGCCATAAGTTTTCAAAAACCCTATACTAAAGCAAGTCTATTTTACAGAAGCAAAATGGTATGCCGCTGCAGCACGACGCCACCCCGTAGACGTAGACCAGTTCTGCATCTGCGCTTGGTCCCAGGCACCAAGAACACCGCACAGCAGCGTCGCTACTCAACCACACCACCGTCGCGTAGACGTAAACTAGCTCTTCATCTTCGGCTAGCCCCAGGGAAAAAGGATGCTACACGACGACGTCGCGATTCAATCACGTCTTCACCAAGTCCACCCGAATCAATTGAGCATCAGCGCGTAACTTCATGCAAGAATAACAATAGACAACGACCTCGAAAGTTAACTCCGATTCCACTTCTTCGGCGTGCACCAGCTGGACATCCATATGAAGCAGCATGCAACAAAGTCCTTGCACCACAGCGTCGTGATCCAACCGTACATCTGTGCTTAGTTTGCCACCGGTATCACGCACTCAGATTTTGCAAGTTTTTCTTGGAACTGACTGTAGAAGATCGCATCCGTTGCGTAGGTAAATTCAAATACTGCTCGAATTGTTTAGCTAGAACACATCGGAAGAGACAGTGCACATCGCCTGACAACTGCAAAACCTGTGACCGACCACACCACTCGTTACTACCTCGTCCACTACCTGGCGAGCGAACCACGGCCAATCTGCCTACGAATACAACCCGCCGGGCCGTAGAAGAAGCCATCAAGGCATTGGAACGAGTACAGGAATCCCTTGGACCAGTGCAACGGGGGCGCCATGTTTAAGCGACTTACGCACTTAAAATACACCTCTGCTAAAGAGAACGCAGCCACCCTCTTTTTCGAACTTACGGCAGTTCGATGTGGCCATGCGACTGCTATAAATAGGGGCACCTTATTGGTTCTCTTCCCTTCTTCTGTTCTCCTTTTTCGACCATACGGACGGACCATCATCGAGAAAGTATCATTTTAACCAACTACATCAACCGAAGGAATTTATCAACTTCATCAACGTGGAGTATTTACCACATACATCATTTACTTTGCTAAGTATCAATTTGAATTATACATCTACATTTCAATTACTGTTTGGAACATCTTTGTGTTATATTTATATTGAATTCTCATTCTTGTACTATTGAACTGCAATATTGTCTCATTAAATTGCATATGAATTACATACATGCGCATTTGCATCATTATACAAATACTTGAGTGCTTCACATCGATTACCCTTACACGTGAGAAGCAGAAGCCACTTATTCCAGGCCTCAGCAATTTCCCTTCTCAATATCGTACATAGGCGTTTACCTCCGTAAGCCCTCCAACAAAATTTTTAAGTTAAACTTTTAAGAAAATGTAATTTTCAAAGAAAAACGGAGGAAAATCGTTAAGAAAAATTTGCAAGTGAAAAAATAATAAGGAAAAATAATTCAGGAAAGTTTTGCAAATTAAACAAAAAAAATGTTTGAGGAAAAACGCGTTTGAGGAAAATTTGTATGATAAAAACTTAGAAAATTCCTTTTTTTAAGGAAAATGTAAATTTCAAGAAAATTTGTATGAACTTTCGATTTGGAAAACTGAGAAAATTTTCTGAGGAAAATTTGTAACAAAAGAACCTAAAAAAAAAATTGCCGAAAATTGGGAAAAATTATAAAGTAAAACTTCTTAAGAATATATAATTTTGAAAGGAAAAACGAAGAAAAATTAAGAAAATTTTTGCGAACAATTTGCAAGCGAAAAATTAAGAAGAAATAGTTCAAGAAAGTCTATGAAGGAAAATTTTTTTCAGAAAAATCCCCAAGAAACTTTTGAAAAAGGGAAAAAATAATAGAATTCAGGAAATTATTATATGTACATATTTCTTAACATTTGAATTACAACAAAAAAAAACTAATCTGCGAAAATTTTTTATCAACTCTTGGTCACTGTACCCCACAATTGAGATGCAAAGCAACACATCAACCAACGCACAGCATAAACAATATAGGCAATGGCAAAGTGGCGTGACCCAGCTGCGTAAACAAACATGCGTGGAAAAGAAATTCATAAAAAAACCCACCAAACAAAACAGCAACATATATACATATGTATATACGTACCTACATACACACCAACGCACAAACAAAGGCACAGCATACACCATTGGCATGCGTACATACATACAATACCTATATGCAACAGCACATAAACAAAGGCACAGGTCCCAGCACTGCAGGCAAAACCAAGGTGGTGCCATCAGGCGCGCAAACGAATTAGCACGCCAACTACGAAAAATGCATTAGAACGAACAAAACACATGGGGGAACATATGTACATGTATACCTACATACGACACACATCAGCAAACAAACGTGATCAGGTGCGTTAGCCAATGAGCACGCACAGGAAGGGTTACGTCCCATCGCAACCAACAACACCCAATAAGCCAAAAGGCAACAGCTGTGTACAGCAACGTAACCTAGCAAAGGTGTGCCGCGTTTAGATAAAAAAGCGGCCAAGAAACGAATATCGATCTCAACACACCATGTCGTCATAGAGTACAAGTGAAGGAGACGAATACTCCGCCGAATACCCAACCAACGACTCCTTACGGGTTAGGTTGAGGAGGATGACGGCACCAGAGGCCGTCAAGATCAAGAAAGAGAAATCCGGTCAGCGAGGGAAGTACAGACGACAACGAAACAGAGGTGTTCGGCGAACTAGGGGATGACAGGAGGAAAAAGGGGCGTTGGAAAGAGCCATCACACCCATAGAAATTTCTAGTGACGACGAAGACGACAACCAACCTAAAAGGCGGGGCGAAGTAGACATAATCAGGACGAGCAACGCGCAGGAATACGCCTTCGCATTTTTACTGACACCACCGCAACTACTCCAGAAGAAGGACCGCCACCAAAGGGGTATATTTGCGAGGCCATCAGCAATACCACACAAGATGACGGGGAGATGAGCTTGATGGCGAGCGAGGGTTTACTCCACGAAGTCGGTGAGGAGGCCACTAACCACAACTCCCATTCCGAGGAAGAAGACTGGATGGGCGGAATAATGAAGTGGCTGGACGCCAACGAGGCTGAACTAACAAACGCCCCAACTAGTTGGCATAACCTTATCGGCGAGGCAAAACTGCCAACGGAACTAACAGAAGACCTATGGCGCCACCTCCAGAAAGAACGAAAGCGAGGAACCAGGCCATCGTTCCGAAGAAACCCAGAAGCACGTTGGTACCGGATCCGCATTTAACGAAATGGAAACGTGACGGTAACAAACGCCTCTCCGAAGTAGATGGGGGTGTGAGAACCCCAATCCTAGGGCTTTGAGCCCCAAAACACTCACATATATATATGTATATATATATAATATTTTGAATTGTACATAAAATATATACAAAATTGTAAATAGACGTTAAGTACACGGAATTTGAATCCGGAGCTTTTTGTCTTTAAATGAGTCGGCTCATATTTCTTCCCCGTCCAGGAGCACCGACTGTACTGCTGTAATCAAAAGTTTCCTACGGCATGGCTTCGGGCCGGCCACGTTCGCCATCAGCCAGCTTAGAGCCACCTTGCTCTGTGCAGCTTTTTCACATATTCCTTTAAATGTGCTCCCAGAATGTGAGTTTGTTGTCAAGCTTCACCCTTAGGTATTTTGTAGACCTAGAAGTTGTCACGGGCTGAGGTCTGACCATCATGTTTGTAATTGTTGGGATTCATTTTTTGGTGAGGAGCTCTGTTTTGGCTGTAGCCAATTGCCGGCCGTGATCGCTCATCCATGCAATGACGCTGCGCATTACCTGGTTCAGCTTGAGCTGCGCTGGCTAGATGTTTCTTGCTTTATGACGGCGGCCGCGTCGTCCACGAAAGCGACAAGGAAGCCGCTCTCCGGAATTTCCGTGCGCAACAGATTGCCATACGTGGCGTTTCAGAGGTCCGGCCCAAGTACAAACACCTGTGTCGCTCCGCCGCTTATAGGTATTTTTCTCGGACCTTGTGTTGTGTCTCTGAGGTAGTCCCGAATCATATCTAGCAAGTATGTTGGAACTTTGAATGACCTTTCCAAAGCCTCCAGCATGTCGTCCCATCTCGCCGAGTTGAAGGCGTTCTTGACGTCCAGTGTGACTAGTAGCACTATTGGCCACGCTTGGTGGCAGGCTTCTTCGGCTTTATGTACCGCCTCGACTATTTCCCAAATTGCTCCTATGGTTAAGTGTCCCTTCCTGAAGCCATGTTGTCGGGGTGAAGGCCTTCCTCGTCTTCTATGGCTGACGACAAGCGTATTTTGAGCAGACTCTCCATCATCTTGCCTACTGTGTCTAACATGCAGAGTGGCCGGAACGATGAAGGAGAGTTGGAGTCCCCTTTGCCCTTAGGTATAAGAACCAGCCTCGCCTTCTTCGATTGTTTAGGTAAGACTTGGGCCTTAAAGCAGCTTTTGAATATGTTAAGCAGGAGGTCCGGGCTCATCTTCGCTGCTAACCGCTGCTAACCTGATTGCCTCCGCTGGTTGCCATCGGGGCCTGGAGCCTTGCCGGCTTTCATGCTTCGCATGGCTAACTTCAGCTCGTCTGCCGAAGACAGTGGTGCCTCGGGTTTCTCCTCGACGAACACTCTATCTGCTCTTATTGGGTGTGTGGGAAATAGTGAATCCACTATATTCTTAACCCGGACCCCATCCATAGCTTTTGTCTGGCCCCAGGGATCACAATCCACTTCGTCACATAACACTTTCCAGCAGTTCCGTTTACTCTTCTGTATCTCGGCTCCAAGTGCTTTCTAAGCGCTTTTGAAAGCAGCTGCTCTGGTCAGCGCTTCACGTATGCCACGAGCATGCGTTGCAAGTCTGCGCATTCTATGGCAGGCCCTTCGCAGCTCTGCAATTCGGTCATTCCACCAGTATACCTGCTTTTTACTTGACCATGCTCTCCTCTGTGGCATTGAAGCATTGCATGCCCGGTGTATGCAGCGCATCGTTTAATCCACCAGCTTATAACAAGACGCCCTGTTGTAGATCTCTCCCGTTCTGGGTGAAATGCCTTGGGAATCTGCTAGGAGTGATGTATCGAACTTGGTAATATCGACCCTAGAAGGTGATGCAGTTATGGTCGCTACCACTCATGTCTTCCATCACCCTCCATCCATCAGCCCTTCGAAGAAGGCTCTCTGACACTAGGGTTATGTCAGGGATTGAGTATCCAAAACCCGGCCTTCGATATGTGGGGCTCGTTCCGGTGTTGAGGATGATCAGCCCAATTCGGGCTGCCATTTCCAGGACCAGTCTTCCCCTGGTGTTTGTTTGAAACATACCCCATTTCACGCCCCTTGCGTTGAAATCTTCGGTTATATCTTCAAGGCCTTCGAGCTTTTCCCTGAAGACAACAACTGCGTCACACAGACTGAGCAACGTTCGACCCCGCTGCTCTCTGCGTGATAGTTTGGGTTAGCAATCCATATCGCGACCGAGCCTGATTGGTCAACATACCAGGTTTCCTTTGTTCTATAGGGTTGACTGAGGATGATAGTGTCTGATATTTGTTGAAGAACCGATTGGTCCAGCAGGTCATCAGCTACCCTACTCCTGTTCATATTGCCTAGTATTATTATTATTATTATTATTATTATTATTATTATTATTATTATTATTATTATTTGTTATGCAAATTTAATTTTTTTTTACACTCCAATATGCATGGATTTTCAAAATGTATTTTTTTCGCACAAGGAAGTATGCACACATACATAAATTTGATATAACAATATGTAGTTAATTACCTATGAATTTGAAAATAAAAATCTAAAATATAACTGCATATACAGTATTGCAGTGGTGGCACAGTTGTGGACATGGTTAATAAATTGGCAAAACTGGAACGCCGTATGCGAGAAGAGCATATTGCTTACATCATTCGTGAAGTATGTCGAGGAGCTATTGAGCTTAATAGAAATCACGTAATTCACAGAGATATAAGAGGAGATAATATTTTACTAACAAAGGACGGGAAAGTGAAGCTCTGCGATTTCGGTTTGTCACGAGAAGTAGATTCGACCCTTGGCAAGCGAGGCACATGCATCGGATCACCTTGCTGGATGGCACCGGAGGTTGTAACTGCAATGAGTGCAAGTAAGATATACATATGGAATTGTATTTATATGAAAATGTATAAACCACATACATATATGTTCATTGCTTTAATAGAGAAAGATACTATCTCACATCGTTGCTGAAATGCAAAAAAAGCCGTAACTAACTAAATTTTTTTATTGCGTAAAACGACGGGGAGACTTATAATTCGATTAAATGCATCATAATCAATCCAAAAGTGAATTTTGGATTTTTAGTTAGTTACAGCTTTTTTATTTCAGCGATAATATGAGGTAGGGCCTTCCTATATTAGGGTAACGATATGTGAATAGGGATGAAACGATACCATGCAGGTATCGATACTTTTACTTGGAAGTAGTATCGAAAAAAAGTATCGATGCCTGAAAAATATCGGCCCTAAAGTATCGATACCTACTCGTATCGGTACTCATTGTGTATTCCCTATTAAGTTAAATTAATTTTGTTTAATCACAACTTAATCATACTCTGGGAATTCTAAACTCCAAATAATAAAATTTAATAATGTGGGAACTGATATGTTTAATGATGAATGGAATTTACAAAGATACATATACATTGGAAAAGATTACAAGTTAATCTTATTTAAGAAAACATTTATCAATAAAATATTTCAGCGAAAAGTCTTATTTTGTTGCATTTCCCAAGAATAAAAGTTTTTCTAAATGCTTGCCAGTCAACCGATTCTTCACGTGGTTATTGTTGCTACTGCTTTCGAAAACAATTGTTCCCAAGGCACAGAACAACGAAGGAAACGAACTTTTCAGCTCCTCCCATTGTTCTAATGGGTTCGACTTCAGGGAGGATTCTGGGCTGGATAAAAAAAAATTATTTATTAAAAAAAAAAAATAAAAATTTTTAGAGGTCGAGCCAGTCGGTTTTTTTGTAAAAACGCTGATGTTTTAAATTTTTTTTGTTTTCTTAACATTTTATAGTGCAACTAAAAATGTTGTTTTTACGCGTAATTACTCAGGTATTATTGGGGAATATTCCCTTAATTACATACCTGTCTTGGACAGTTAGAATGGGCCTACTGCCCGAAAATATGCTTTCGAAAAGAGACTGCTATATAAAAACGTTGTTACTAAACGTTTTAAGTATTGCGATAGGTTCAAACTCGTTACCAGGGGATTTCTGAGGTCCCTGATTAGGCATCTGATGTCAGTTTTTCAAAATTCAAAATGGCGGATCTAAAGTGGCGATCAATTTGAAAAAAAAAATGGCTGGATTGGTTCGAAACTAGGAACTCGGGAATTTTTGGGGTCGCTGGTTATGAATCTGAAGTCAATTTTTTTAATTTAAAATGACGGATCCAAGGCATATTCAACAAGGTAGAAGTGACAATTCAGTCGAGCTCTCTCATACCTGACTGTAATGTCAAAAAATGTAAACAAAGAAATTAACCCTTTGTTAAGCATTTACCATATTTGATAGAACTCAACATCTTTGAAATGAAAGTTTTTGTAAATATGAAAATAGTTCATTTCATTTTATTTATTGAATTTTCGGTTTAATGTAAATGTGGAAATGCATACTTACACAAAATTACACACTAAATGAAACACACTCATTTATAAAACCGTTTTGACAATCTTCTTGCTTTTACTATCCCAATGTTTTTGAGCATTTATTTTTATATTCAAATACTTAATTCTAAAGTATATTAGACAATAAAGAAAGTTTGATTCTTCTAAATTTGCATCAGAACTTAACTTCAATAATTTAGCTATTAAGTTTTTGCAATTAGAAATTTCCTTTCCATTAAATTTATTAAAAATTACTTTCAGTTTCTTTATGTCAATAAGGAATACTGGTATAGGTTTTATCAGACCACTATTTGAAATTTGGCCTATCCATGTATTTATATGAAAGGGAGATTTTCTTTTCATATTCGGTATGATAAATCCTGCACCTGGGACCAAACGCTGCGATAGGCCACAAATAAAGTCACGACCACACGTGAAGAGTCTTCTAATGAAACATCACAGCAATTTGCCCACCGTTGTCGCTTCACTTGACAATTCGAAGGTTTAAAATAACGCACAAGTTTGTTGTCCAGGTTCTTGACAAACGCAACGCACCGCTCGCAATTCCTTTTCATTTCATTATGTATTTAAAATCAGTCGCACAGCTCACAATTGAAAATTTATATTTAAAAAAAAGTTGAATAGTATAGGGTTAAGAGTTGACATTTCAGTCGCAGGTCAAAAGAGAGAAATGTCGAAATCACTTCTACCTTGTTATGCCTTGGACGGATCCCATTTGCTCTCAAATTTTTAAGAAATTCCAAAAATGAAAACGTTGATACTGAAAGTTTTAAGCATTGTCATGGGTTGAAACTTGTTACTAGTGGGTTAATTAATTAATTTATTTAAGATATTGATCGCCATATTGGATCCGCCGTTTTGAATAAAAAAATTTACTTTAGATTTGTAATCAGCGACCCCAAAACCTACCGAGTACCGAGTTTCGAACGAATCTACTAATTTTTTTTTTTTTTTAATTGATCGTCATATTGGTACCGCCATTTTGGCCATTCTGACTATTACATGTTACGAAAATAAAAAATTTAAAACATCAGCGTTTTTATAAAACCAACTAGCGCGACCTCCAAATTTTTTTTTTTCAAAATAAAAAAATACGTGACTCTATTTTCTCACAAATAACAATATTTTGATGTAGCGTGTACGAATTTCCAAAAATAGGGCTATTGAACCACTCTAATATATATATATATATATTTTCTACAGACTAAATTCAAAGATAGCGTTTACATTTTTTGGGCTTGGGATACGTTTAGTTTTTTAGTTTTTTCTAAGAACTTTTTTTATATCTTGAATCACCTCTTTGTCTTTATTTCTTTCCTTCAATAGCATAGCTATTTGCCCCTACTTTTATTATTGCCTGGTATTGTTTACAGCGCGAAGAATAATAGATAACTCTATTATTCTTCGCGCTGTAAACAATACCAATGACTTTTACATCGCGTTAAAACGTCTGTACTGAACATTCATCCACTTCATACTTCCACTCAAACAATTGGCCGTGTAAACGTTGCAAACCCTTGACTTTGGCGAAGCAATTGGATCGTGTATACTTTGCATTAAGTTTCCAAAAAGCACAGGGCGATTCGTATTAAGCATAAACGTAGAGGAACAATTTTCGGGGCAAAATTTACCTATTTTTCTTTCAAACTTTTTGAATGGCTTATAACCGAAGTTTTTTAAGTCAAACCCAGAATTTTCGTCCACAAATTGAAATACTTGGGGCATCGATCTAAACGTGTAAAATTAGGAAAAATTTAATTAAAAAATTGCATTGAGTTTTACATCAGCGCACTTCAAGATAACATACTTTCCATTCAAGTGGAAATAAAATTTAATTACATTTTTATGTATGTATTTCTCAGTTCAAATAAGCATTTTATTTAAGTGAGTTAAAATACGCAGCATCATGCCAAACGTGGTAGCATTTATTAAAACCAGTGCTGGTTTACTAGTAGAAAACTGATGGAAATTTCGCGGTCCAAAAATTTTTCTTCAGTAGAAATCAAAATTCTTATGAGCCTCCATGTTCATCTCGTCTGGGTCCAGTTCTTATAAATAATTTGTTTATGTGAAGAGCATAGGTCACTTAAATAAAAATTAAAACAAACTAAGTTTGAGTGGTAAAACCAAAAATTCTATAACTAAAATGACTGTCACTTGAATTAATCTAGTGAAACGCAGTCCAATTTAAAGACAGGTGAATAGGATGAAATTAAAAGAAATCTATATATTATTCTGAAACAAGGCGGTTATTCCCAGTAATCTACAAGTCGTACAGACAAATTATACATCAAATTAAAGTGCTCGATCTGAAACTTTGCAGATTTAAGATTAATTGAACCATTTTCGAAATATTTGCGTCGAAATATTTTAAAATTTTTACATTGAGCACAGCATTGCTACGTTCATTTCGACAGGCAGCGTCTCAGCGGGACATAAGAGAATGAAAAATTGTTCCATTTATTCCCTTTCGTTTCTGTTTTTGTTTCATATCGTTCAAAGCATTGCTACGTTGGTTTGCATGTAGGCAGCGATACAGCGGAAGATCTGCAAAGAAAATGTTCCCTTTGGCTCTGTACATATCGTCGTAAGCGGAATTTTGACGATTTTTATATCTAGATGCAGTTCCATATTTGAAACAAGGTCTTTCGATTGATGTTATCAGTTTTTAGATATCTCCTTTAGTTTCCGAGATATTTTCTACAATTTATTCGATAACCTAGTAAAAATTTGGTTAGTGATGCAGGCATATTAAACTAATTAATATCTTAAAAATCGCGTTCTCCATTTTTGGATATCTCCTTTAGTTTCCGAGATATTGAATAAAAAGTGTCGTTAATTTAGTAGAAATTTTGATCACGTTTTGTCGTATTTCATACAAATGCCCAATTGTGGATAAATGACGCTAACGACAAAATTTTACTCAAGAAAATCCTTCATATACTAATAACTATAACTAATTAACAATAAACATTAAAAATTAAAATTTGGAGGAAATCTATCTTCGCCTTTTTTGAGAAATTGCATTCCAAACTTTAATCGCGATTTCCCATAACCTGCCGAAATTAACATACGACAGTATTTTACCCAGGCGATATGTACATACACAATGTTGTTGCATATCCATACATTCATTCCAGTATTAACAACAACATCGCTACAGCGCTGTGCACTTTATTTTGATTTGAGCATTGTTATGTTCCATTTACAGTAAAACCCGCTTAAGTACCTCACGAAAAATGTCCGCTTTTTGAGGTACTAAGGCGGGTTGGGTACTTAAAAGAACCCGCTTAAGTACCTCGATGCGGGTACTTAAGCGAACATAATTATTCATGTAGTTACATCTTTTTGTTAACTTACATAAATATTTAAATCCTTCAATAAAACATGAACATTTAATGAAGTATACGGAGTTTAAAACCTAGACCGTACCATTATTTAAGAGTTTTCAAAAGTGTCAGCTTTTTGAGGTACTTATGCGGGTTGGGTACTTAAAAGAACCCGCTTAAGTACCTCGATGCGGGTACTTAAGCGAACATAATTATTCATGTAGTTACATCCTTTTGTTAACTTGCATTAATATTTAAATCCTTCAATAAAACATGAACATTTAATGAAGTATACGGAGTTTAAAACCTAGACCGTACCATTATTTAAGATTTTTCAAAACACAGTTAATTTTCTAACAAACACCATATAAACCTAAGCTTAAGATTTTATACAAAACTTAAAGAAAAAAATTCTCCAAAATTTAAAATTTTTTTCTCTGAAGTGTTTTTTGATAATTTTTATAAGCCCATTAAATTTTAGTGTAACAATGTGCTATTGCCACTGTACAGATACCCATATAAATCTTACATGACTTATTTCGATGTTTTTTTCTGAGGCAAATATGGTTCTATTTGTATTATAAATCTATATATCTATACATAGTAGGGATTTTAATTTTTTCGATTTTTGCGATCCCAGGATCCCGGGATTTAGATATTTATTATTTTTCAATGACTTAACATGAAAAAATTGCATCAATATGGTTTGAGAAGCTCTCCTACCATATAAAAAATAGTAAGTAAATGGGTTTGCAACGTACTTTTTTATTTGAAGTGAAAATTATTTCATGGGTAACAAAACGACAGACAGTAATTAAATTTATATGCATATAATAATACTTTAGTGTATACATATCTGATAAAGTAATTTAAGGTATGTCGAAAAACGCTCGATGCAAAAAAATAAGTCGAAAAAATCAATTTTCTGGTTGAAAGAAGATCATAATTCTAGTCCAAAATTTACATTTTTTTTATAAAAGTCTACTTCATATTACACATAATTAACTGCTTATGTATAAATGGGCATGTCTCTGACGTCATGATTTTTTTTTAAAAGACTTTATCGAGCCCTAACTGCCAAAATAACGTAAGCTAAATTTTTTCAAAATTTTCTTTTTTATGCAGGAATATTCCTAGAGCATCTAGATGCATTTCTGCATCAAAACGAAAATTAAAAAAAAAATGTCGCTTACGTTATTTTGGCGGTAAGGGCTCGTTACAATTTCAAAGATATGTTAATTCCAAAACTTATTTTAAAAAATTCAGTGCAATGTAAAACAAAAGTATGGGTACCAAATGAAATAATTTTTTTGAGTTCAATTGAAAATGCCCTTTTAATCTATTTTATTTTTTTAAGCAAATAAAAATAGTCCTTAACATATTATCTTACTAATAACTATTATAAATGTGAAAGTTTGTATGTTTGGATGTTTGGGAAATCATCACGCGGAAACGACTGAACGGATTTGCATGAAATTTGGTACGCAGATAGCCTATGGGCGAGATTGGTTAATAGGCTATTTTTTAAGAGTTGCCACCTGTTAAAAAAGTTTAATTTATTTAATATGCGGGAACGACTGAATGGATTTGCATGAAAATTTGCACACAGATAGCTTATGACCTAGGTTGGAAAATAGGCTACTTTTCCTAAGAGTTGCCACCTGTTAAAAAAGTTTTATTAAATTAATACGCGGAAACGACTGAATGGATTTGCATGAAATTTTGCAAGCAGATAGCTTATGACCTATAGTGGAAAATAGGCGGATTTTTTGGAAGAGTTGCCACCTGTTGAAAAAGTTTAATTAAATTAATACGCGGAAACGACTAAACGGATTTGCATGAAATTTCGCACACAGATATCTAATGACCTAGGTTAGTATGCTACTTTTTTAAGAGTTGCCACCTGTTAGAAATGTTTAATTTAATTAATGAGTGAACTGATTTGCCTGGAAGTTTTCACACAGATAGCTTATGAGCTAGGTTAAAAAATAGGCTACTTTTTTTAAGAGTTACCACCTGCTAAAAAAGTTTAATTAAATTAATACGCGGAAAAGTCTGAACGGGTTTGCATGAAATTTTGCCAGCAGATAACTTATGACCTACTCTGAAAATAGGCTAATTTTTTGGAAGAGTTGCCACCTGTTAAAAAGTTTTAATTAAATTAATACGCGGAAACGACTGAACAGATTTGCATGACATTTCGCACAGAGATAGTTTATGACCTATGTTGGAAAATAGGCTACTATTTTAAGAGTTATCACGTATAAGGAAAGTTTAATTAAATTAATACGCGTAAATGACTGAACTGATTTGCATGAAAGTTTGCACACAGATAGCTTATGACCTAGACTGGAAAATAGGCTACTTTTTTAAGAATGCCACCTGTTTGAAGATTTTCAAAGATGGTTTATGACCTGGATTGAAAAATAGGCTACTTCCGTAACCGGTTTTCCGATCAGAACGAATTTAGTACCCTTACTACGGATTTCGGAAAGATGGTATTAACTGAGAACGATAACGGCCCCTCCCATACAAATCGGAATTTTCATATTACATACATATCTCTGGAAGTATTTGTGGGAGAGAACTGAAGCTTGGTATAGTGATATGTATGTGAAATTAATGATGGCATTAATCGATTGATGTTTTAATCAGTTAGTTAATTCGATTAAATTCAATCTGATTACAGTTAATCATGATTCATTTTAATCTGACTAAACAGTTAATCGTAACCGCGATTAAAAAATTAATTTTTAATCGTTAACTCTTAATTTGATCAAGTAGGTTTGGTGATTAATTAAGTTATGCTGGAATTTCCCTGTGCACACAAAGCAAGTTAATCCGGTATGGCTATATCAGGTTTTCTCATCAATCTAAGCAATTTGGTGTGCATTTTCATGAATATATCCAACAAACGTTTTACAAACTAGGTTTGTAAAAGTTCCCAGTTTATGTATTACTAATAACAATAATTATAATTTTTTTATATTATGTGCTTTTTATAACCGTTAAACACAAAATAATTACTATAACTGGTGTTGGTTTCAAACTCGGACAAACTAGACAAATTAATTAGATTTTATTTTTAATTGGATTAACGATTAATGTTTTAAATTAATTAGACGTAATCGCAGCCAGCGATTAACGATTAAAAAATGTTATCATTAATCGTACAGTTGATTACGACTAATTAATGTTAATCGTCAAACGCGATTAACATTTTAATCCTTAATGTTTAGTCGTTAATCAGATTAAGAGTTTGCCAACACAGTGTGAAATCATGTTCATATTCACGGAAAAAATGGACTTGTTTGGAAAAGAGGCGTAGCACCTCCCATACTGACTGAAAGTTTCATATTGCATATCTCTTCAAATGTTTGGGGTAAAGCACTCAAGCTTGGTATGGAAATACATATGTATGTATGTATGTGAAACTAATACCATACTCATGGAGAAAAATTAGAGTTATTGGAAAAGGTGGTGTGGCAACTCCCATGCAAATTGATTTTTCTATGCTGCATATCTCTGGAGGTATTTATTGCAGAGGACTGGAACTTGGCACCGAGATGTGTATACAAAATTAATTCCATACTCATGGAGAAGAATTTGCGTTCTTCGAAAAGGGGACATGGTTCCTGCCGTACAAATTTACTGTTTTATACTGCTTATCTCTAGAGGTGTTCATGGTAGAGTACTGGGACTTGGTACTGGGGTATGTAAAATCAATTCTAAATTCATGGAAGAAGATTGGGGTTATAAGAAAAAGGGGCGTGGCACTTCCAGTACAAATTTAATTTTTCTTGTCACATATCACTGGAAGTGTTTGTGGAAGAATACTGGAACTTCGTATGGAGTTGTGTATACAAAATGTATCAATTGCTCATGGAAAAAATGTGAGTTATTAAAAGAGGAGGCATGTCGCCTCCCATACATACTAAAAACTTTTTAATACATATTTCTGGAAGGATAGAAGATCTCTCGAAGTATTTAAAATTTGTTATGGAGATTTATTTTATAAGTGCCGTACTGACAGAATAAATTTCATTAAATGGAAAAGGGAGAGCCGGGTTCGGCCTTGTAATCTAAAGCTCTCTTGAGGCATTTGCTACAGTAATGAGAAGTGGTATTTTATCAAGGCCAGGTTACTAAATTTGAGTTGGCAATATTAGAACCCGCCGTAGCACCTCCAAGAAGGTTACACGTTCACGCGCCGTATACCTGGAACCATTTTAAGGTAAACTTAGAGGGATTGATATCTTTCGTTTGCCTAGCGCGCAGACGAGATTTTATAATTTCATAGTTTTAAACGGCCTAAATACCTTAACTCGCTTAAAAAATAACGAGCTATAACGAAATGCGCACAGAAATAAAATCTAACATCATTAAATTATTTTTCATATTTGTATAAAAGCGCGGGGTGAAACCCGCGGGTATAAGCTAGTTTTTTCAAAAATAAGAATTGAAAAATTTCAAGAATATTCAAGGATAAAATTATAAAAGGGTATTTTCAAACCTACCCGTCCCTTACGGACCAAAAAATGTAATGCATTTTAACTCTACAGAATATTCTCTTTCATTTGATACCCATACTGGTTTCTTAAGTAGATATATTGCACTTAAAATTTTAAATAATTTTTTGAATTACTCATATCTTTCAAATTTCAAAGTTCTTTTTAAAAATCCTGACGTCAGAGAGAAAAATTAAAACGAAATTTTAAAATATTTTGCCCTTGGTTTGGCGAATATATTGCTTTTTTTGTGTACAAAATTGACTGACGTAAGGTATTATATGTATATTGAGCTACACATTAAAAAAAAAGTTAAACATTAAATAAACAAAAGAAATATTCAATGCTATTGGGTTTGAAGCTTTTGGTTTAGAAGTAAACACTTGTTTCATTTAATATACATAACCGGTCAAAAAGCTCCAAACCCAATAGCATTGAAATTTTAATCTTGGCCCATGGAAAATAATTCAAAAGAAATATTACCAAAACTGGTCAACATAAAGCGTTTCTATTATTGCCACCAGTGTTAA
>NW_016157570.1:106408-136134 GCF_001687245.7 Rhagoletis zephyria | reverse complement strand
TTAGGGTTATAAGAAAAAGGGGCGTGGCACTTCCAGTACAAATTTAATTTTTCTTGTCACATATCACTGGAAGTGTTTGTGGAAGAATACTGGAACTTCGTATGGAGTTGTGTATACAAAATGTATCAATTGCTCATGGAAAAAATGTGAGTTATTAAAAGAGGAGGCATGTCGCCTCCCATACATACTAAAAACTTTTTAATACATATTTCTGGAAGGATAGAAGATCTCTCGAAGTATTTAAAATTTGTTATGGAGATTTATTTTATAAGTGCCGTACTGACAGAATAAATTTCATTAAATGGAAAAGGGAGAGCCGGGTTCGGCCTTGTAATCTAAAGCTCTCTTGAGGCATTTGCTACAGTAATGAGAAGTGGTATTTTATCAAGGCCAGGTTACTAAATTTGAGTTGGCAATATTAGAACCCGCCGTAGCACCTCCAAGAAGGTTACACGTTCACGCGCCGTATACCTGGAACCATTTTAAGGTAAACTTAGAGGGATTGATATCTTTCGTTTGCCTAGCGCGCAGACGAGATTTTATAATTTCATAGTTTTAAACGGCCTAAATACCTTAACTCGCTTAAAAAATAACGAGCTATAACGAAATGCGCACAGAAATAAAATCTAACATCATTAAATTATTTTTCATATTTGTATAAAAGCGCGGGGTGAAACCCGCGGGTATAAGCTAGTTTTTTCAAAAATAAGAATTGAAAAATTTCAAGAATATTCAAGGATAAAATTATAAAAGGGTATTTTCAAACCTACCCGTCCCTTACGGACCAAAAAATGTAATGCATTTTAACTCTACAGAATATTCTCTTTCATTTGATACCCACACTGGTTTCTTAAGTAGATATATTGCACTTAAAATTTTAAATAATTTTTTGAATTACTCATATCTTTCAAATTTCAAAGTTCTTTTTAAAAATCCTGACGTCAGAGAGAAAAATTAAAACGAAATTTTAAAATATTTTGCCCTTGGTTTGGCGAATATATTGCTTTTTTTGTGTACAAAATTGACTGACGTAAGGTATTATATGTATATTGAGCTACACATTAAAAAAAAAGTTAAACATTAAATAAACAAAAGAAATATTCAATGCTATTGGGTTTGAAGCTTTTGGTTTAGAAGTAAACACTTGTTTCATTTAATATACATAACCGGTCAAAAAGCTCCAAACCCAATAGCATTGAAATTTTAATCTTGGCCCATGGAAAATAATTCAAAAGAAATATTACCAAAACTGGTCAACATAAAGCGTTTCTATTATTGCCACCAGTGTTAATTACAAATCCCGGGATTCTAGGCAAATAATCCCGGGATTTTTGAGACTTAAAAAAGACCGGGATCCCGGAATACCGGGATTAACATTCCTAATACATAGTATAAAGGAAAGTCGAGATTTTTGTACGCGGTAACCTCGAAAACTACTGAATGGATTTTTACGAGATTTTCTCTAATGTACTCTGTATCGACAGGAGAGGGATCTTTTTTACTTAGAATTTTAATAGGGTTGCCACCTGTCTAAAACACTATAAGATCCGCACCGTTCGTTGGATTACAAAAGATGAGGCGTCAAATAAAAGGGATTGGCCTCTAGAAAAACACAAATATTTTTGTTTTAATGGGGTTGCCACTTGTTAATAAAATTACCATATTCAATCATAATAAGCATAGGCATCAGTTCTTTACCGTCACTGTCAAACGAAAAGACTTAGCCTCTGGATGTGTAATAATGTATTATTTTTCAGAGTAGGGTTTGCACCTGTTTAAAAACTATAAGATCTTCACCGTTCGTTGGATAAAAAATAAGAAACCAAATGAAAGTGCATGGCCTTCGCATGTACAAAAACTTTAAAATTTTTGGGTAAGCTTGCCACCTATTTAAAATTACTATCTTCTGTGCATAGTATAAAGAAAACGCGAGAGATTTAACCAATGGATTTAGAAAAGATTTTTTATGTATATAATAAACGAAGTACATGATGACATATGTTTTCTTTCTTCAAATGCGTAAATGTACATACATATGCACACATTCAGCGCGTGGCGAAGCCTCGCGCATCCGTGGCCGGCTAGTGTATCTATATATAATCGTACAGATGCAATTTACTTTAAAATTAAAGTTCTGGATCTGAAACTTTGCAAAAACATTTCAGATTTAAGAATCATTCGATGTACATATTTGCACGGAAAGATTTTTAAAATTTTACATTGAGCAATTTTAAAATGTAAGACTGAATCTCACACACGCATTCTCATTTTCACCGATTTTGAACAATTCATTTCATTTTTTTTTAATTTTGCTGGAAACCTCTTTGCTGGAAAACTTAAAAAAATCCTGGTGGGCGAACTGAGGGAACGGTAAAGTATTTTAAACTCTCGATAAATATGCGTTTCAGAGAATCTGGTTATTTCAGTTTTCTCTTGCGGGTTACAGAAGGGCGAGAACTCTCGCCAGACTCAGAAATTATGATTAGTGCCACAAGAGATTATTTTTCGAGATTTAGCCGATTGGGTATTTTAACCTCGCCTGGTGTAATTAATCAAAACCACTTGAAGGATCGATCAATTTTGCGTCCACAAAATAAACACTATACGATACAGTGTTGCCATTTTAGCCGTTTTCCGGCTATGTTTAGCCAGTTGCGATAGCAAACAGCCGGAGAAATTTCTATTTAGCCGGCAGCCGATTTGTTAGCCGTTTTGCAGAAAAAAATTAGCCGTTTTTAGCCGATTTTGCTATTTGCCTTGTTTTCTTAAATTTCAAATATGTATATATGTTTCCATTTTTGACTAAGCGACCCAAAATCTGTTAGAAATGGCGAATAGCCTTATGGTGGAGAAAATTTTCATGTCAGGCAGGGTTGTATGAAATGGGGCCGATTTTACTTATTTTTATTTTGAACGAAGAAATGTCTTAATTTTAAGTGTGAAGTTTTATTCGCAAACTTAGAAAATAAGGAATTGTATCACTGTTAAGACACTTAAGATGCGTTTGTGTTTGGATATAGTGCCAACAAACCGAATAAATATTACATGTAGATATTGTCTTCCCAGATAGCGCATATTCGATTCTGCCTAAATTACAAAACATCATTTTTGCCCACTCCCAAAGGTTTAACGTAAGGAAAAATTTGATACTTTCAAGAACTATGTACACATATGTATTTTTTTAAACAAACTTTTTTGCTGAGAAATTATTTAATTTCCAAAAACCGAATGCCAACTTGAATTAAAGGAACCAACACTGAAGTGAGTCAAAATGAAAATAAAAGAGCACAAATTTTTATGCAAAGCAAAACTCTCTGGGAATCCTACGAGACAGCTGCCGGTCATATGACCGGTCATCTAAATGGGAAATCTGCAGTCTTTTGGCATCATATTTTTCATCAGAATTGAAGGGATTTCTGAAAAATCTGACCAGTTCTTTTGTGTAACTGTGATTTTGCATCCCTTGTCAACATATGGCCTGGGTTGATGTTAACTAAAGGTCGTTGTTTTACTGCCTTAAAATTGAAGGGAAATTTTTACAGCGTTTTTTATGTGTATTGGTTTCTATTTGAGTGTATTGAGAATCGGTCAGTCTGAAAAGGCCTTGTAGGGAAGACAATAGGTTTGTTCGTCGAAAATCCAGCGAGAATTATCACTCAAAATATCAGATAGTAAGAAAAAATGCTCCCAAATTCTCTCTCATGTAGAGAAACTTGCAATTTTCAGTACGAACGCAAACTTGCAAGCTTTTTTGCCAGCTAGTGTCCACGGTTGTATTTCAAACAAAAGAAATTTGTATAGAATTTTTAAAATTCTTTCAGAGGGGCAAAAAACAGGATCTACGTGTATATATCTTGTCACCCCGACTTTCTTCAACATACGTTTCAATTTCTTTGTCGGGTTTACTATATCGACTCTGGTTGAGATTGCATTGCGATTAAGAATACAGTTTTGTTTTTTTTTCCGAGTACTTTTCAAATCATTGGAATCAACTAAATTAATTAAGTAAACAAGTACTAACTTAAATTTTTCATTTTAAAATAGCTCCAGTTTGTAAATTTTTAAATTTAACGAACTTATGTATTCAAATTATCGTCGAAAAAACTCCAACCATGTGCCACAATCATATGTTTTTCCTAATTGCAAATTCTTGCTGGCAAAATTTTTTCCGGCTCGAATTCGTAACTTCTCTCCAAGAAATAGTCTTTTTACTCATGATTTATTTAAATAAAACATGTGAAATTTAGTTGAAACATTTTAGCCGTTTTTAGCCGGTTTGCCAATTTAGCCAGTTCGTCCAAAAAGTTCTGGCAACACTGATACGATAGTTAATAAAGAAATGGTTACTATGTTGTCCGGAGTAGATATGGCGGCGATATCTACTGTGGTTTCTAAATATCCACAGAAGCAAGTAGAAGTAGGGGAGTTGCACCACATGACTTGATATTAAAAGTTAGAGCATTAATTGTTTAATTGTTTGTACATATAAAGGGTTAGTTAATGGACTTTAAACATGTGATTCGAATTGTACTATCTCACATAAATTAAGAGCCCAGCGAATCAACACTTGCTTTTGTATTTAAACGTCACCAATTCAAAATTATTGTAGCCTTCGCAAAAACAATAAATAAGTTTCAAGGTCAGACCCTAGCAATAGGATTGCTGAACGCATGGGATACTGAGTAGAGTACGATCTTTCCCAAATACCAAGTTAAAGTTAACAACCAAAAGCAATGCAGGCGGTTTTTAGAATAAAGAAATATGCAAATTTTTAGAACACGGAGCACCCCGATTTTTGGGGATTATTACTAGTATATATTTATTCTAAAAACACTGTGCCTGGTCTACGAAGGTCCACCACTTCCCTTTAATCTGTAGTAACTTTTTGAATTTCAATTTAAATCATCCAATCTTTTAAGTATCTGTTGATAACACGGTACAAATAGTTAATTAGTTCGAATTGTCGCATGACTCGGCATTTTTTATTCGGACACATAATTTTCGCTCCTTTATTAAGAAAAATCAGGTTACATGAGACGTGTAAATTATGTAAATCCAAAAAAATTACCACCGTACATATTTTCAAGGCAAATATGCATATAATGCAGAAATGAAATTTGGAAATTTTTACAAATAAAAGTGTGACTCTCCTATTATATTTTTATTTTTACGTTGCAAAATTTGGAGCGTTGATTGCTCATGTTTGAGTTTATAATGAACTGGTAGTATTTGGAGAGCAGAATCGAATGCAAACCGTTAGTAGTATAGCTTCCAATGTAAAAGAAGTTATGAAGAGTCAAAGTCGCGTGATTCCTGTTTTGAAATTTTGATACTCGTGGCTTTTATAGTATACTGGGGCTGGTGCGTAAATAAAACTGTTATCGGACTACTTGTATGGTGTTCTGGAGTATAAAGGGAATCAATCTAAACGTCGCAGTCATATGTGCTCTCATTAAAAGATAGTTAAAAAAAAACTAAACATGCAAAAAAGTAAACATGCATATTTTTTATTAGCACATCGTCTGCAATTTGGAAAACTTGCACTGTTATACATTTTATACTAAAATTTAATATGCTACAAAACTGCATATCAAATTTTGTCAAAAGGTTCTCATCAATAAGCTAGGAACTTTGGTCCAACTTTGCAGAATTTTCATAATTTAAGCACAATTTGAAGTTTGGATTAATATCGTGTTTGTTAAGTAATCAGCTTTCATAAAAAAATAATAAACTCAACAATTTTTATGAGCTCGAGGCCGTTTTTAGTGAAACCTTATTGGGGAAAAGCAACAATAATTTGAAAAAATGGTAGAAGTGATAGCTATTTCGCAAGGTGTTGTCAGTAGCGACGTGTTTGTTGTAATTTTGACAAGATCGGCATGCTTATTTTCAGTGCTGCCGATCTTAATTTTTATACTACTATTCGTTGGGAAATAGTAATTCGTTTTATCGCGATTTTTAAAGAACTTGGTGTTTTCAAAACGATATTAATATTTAAAATTGATGGATTTGTATAATTTTTGTCCTCAAAATGTAAAAAAATAAAAGATATCGTGGTTATCAATGGAAAAAGAGGTACACATAAGTCGTATGGAAAGGCGATTTTTTATATTAAACTAGCCAATACAAAAATTGAAACGATTAAAGAGCAGAATCCTCCTCACACATAGGTCAAGCATTGGAGCTGTGATACCATATGGAATACTAATCCCTTTCGATGTCATGTGTTTTACCGATGGTCTTATTTCCACCTGTGAGGTCTCTGCCAAGCGTGCGTAATATTCTTCTATGATCCTGAAACTTCAGTATTGGTCCAGTGTACCATGTAAGCCAATACAAGTCCTAAAGTTTTCGCGTACATTGGCTAAATGAGTCGTGTGATCTCTTGAATATCGTTCAAATGAAGCCATTGATATACCAATCGTGTGCCTTCTTGGACAGATGTGGTCGAATCTTTCCTTGTCAATTCGCCACTTTTACAATTCGTCTTAGTATTTATGATTTGGTTTCTTTGAGTGTTACTGCTATAATAACGGCCGCCTCGAGCAACTTCGTCAATCGGAGGTAGATGCAAGATCACGCTTACACAGTGTTACGGTCTTTATATGCATACCTAACGCATTCTTGATTTAGCCATCTGAAAAGTAAATTCGTCTAGGGATAAACATAGGGTAAAAGAAGAACAAACTTTTGCTGCATTGTCATAATATTGAGCCAAATGGACTACTGATACGCTAGAATAGAGTGACTGCATGGTTAAATTAGGAATTCGCTTATATTATCGATGTTTATGTGCTTTAATCTATTTAAAAAATCATTTACAGTCTTATAGGAAATTGCCTTATTTTACCGCCTTTACTTTTTTACAGTTACAATATATGTCCAAGCTGTGTGGAGCTGCCGATACGAACATATATTCAGGCTTATAAGCCTGCAATTATAAATTTTTCTACATTTAATTTGAAATAGTATGCACCAAAGGATTAAAAGTAGTAAATAATTAATACCTTTTCTACTACTTTAAAATGCGTGACCGGAATATACCTGCCGAAAAAGTGATGTTAAGCAACTGACAACACCTTGTTATTATTCCACCATGGCTATTTCGGAAATCACCACATTTCCTCATCAGATTTCTTTCAGTAGGATTCGAACCGACGATCACCACTGACTCAGCCAGTTGCCTACGCACTGTGCTAAGTTTGCCTTGTTAATTCTTGTTGCTTATTTCCACTATTTCACTTTGCTAAGCCAACTACAATCAAGCGCAGCTATTCCGCTGCAATTCCCTTGATCATGTGGTTGTTGGTTTTTGTTAATATTTCTATTATTAGAATGTTTAACTTTTTAGGAGTGTTCGTCCTTAAGTTATTTGTTTTTTGTTATTTTTATGGCCTTATAACAATTATATTCAACAATTTTTATGAGCTCGAGGCCGTTTTTAGTGAAACCTTATTGTGGCAAAGCAACAATAATTTGAAAAAATGGTAGAAGTGTAAAAAACATTAAATAAACTAAAGAAAAATAGCCAAAACTTACTTAAATGTCGCGTCCCCGTTTTGATTTGGTTCACTGTATGTGTATCTAGGTAACCGATTTTTCAATTTATACCAAACTCAGTACAATTATTGACCTTGGCATAAAAAGGCTATGTGTTGTGTAATGATGTTGGTTGATCGAAATAATTGAAAGAAGATCTTTTCAGGGTAACGCATATGGGTGTTTCCATCGGAAGGTCCACCACGACAAAAAAAAATAAAAGTCTTATATCTAACGTATTTATGGGCCGATTTGTCTGCTTCCTAGGTGGCGCCAAGGTTGAGATATTTCGAAAACCGTATTTATGGTCCGATTTGGTTCCAATTTTGCGTATGTAGTTGAAACATAATAAGTCATAGATTTCCAAAAAATTATGTATATTCTACATAAAATACATGTTTTATTTGCGTTAAAAATTGATTTAAAGGCAAACAACAAAACAAAATATAACTACGGAAATTTATGTCACGTGACGTTTCACACTTGGGGTTGTAAAAGAAAATTGAAACAAGTTCCATTAATTCAAAAAACTCTAAAAACAACTAGAATTGCTCCAAATCATATTAAAATAAGTTTCATGAAAATAGCCATCCAAAAATCGCAGAGTTTTGCGATTTTGTAAGAAAAGAAAAAATCTACTTCCATTTTTGTCACGTAACGACACTCTCTTTAATTGCTTATATTTCAGGACCAAGCAGTTCGATTATTTTAATTTTTCGGTTAAATAAAGAGATAATTTAATAATATAATAGTGCTATACAATGACCCAAAAAAGTTAAAGAAAACAAATGATATTCCTTGTTTGTATCACATTGAAACGTACGACAGTCACGTATGCGACGTATGGAAATACCCATATATCAACACCGATTTATTCAACTCATTTAATAAAGGCATAAGGGTTAGTGAAGAGTAAGTAAAATAGTGATAAGATGCTAGTATAGAAATGAGAAATCCACCACATTAAGGTACACTACACCTCCCCTCTGAAAAGAATGATCTAACATTTAGAGCATTCTCTTATATACTATTTATTTTAGTTTACACAGTATACAGGGTGTCCCAGAAGTAACCTGCCAAGCTTGAGGAGAAGACAGGTGGGGTGGTGAGCTCCCTGATAAGCAAAATTTTTTCAGGTAAAAGTGTCACCGTTTTTGAAATATTTAAATTTTTTTGAATTAAAGAAAAATCCTGCCTTTTCATGTATTTTCTTTAACTGCATCTGCAAACAAGCCTATACTTAGTAAATTTTTTATGTAAAATACTTTCAGATAATTGCTTCTCCATACTCAAATGCAATGTAGTTAAAATACATTAAGGAACCATTATAAAATTAGGCCCAATTTGCGATTTTTAACTTTTTGATATTTTCTTCCCCAGCTTTGACTATCTTTGGTGAAAAAAAATGTACTGAGCTATAACTTTACATTGCATAAAAAAATCGCTCAGTTAATAAAGATTTCAGAAAGGTGCTACTCTTACTATTTCGAATAGAAAACAAAGAAAAGTAAGTGCGCCTGGGCCACACTGTAGAAGTGAAACTTACGTTACTTATCTATCTATACATACACACATCTGCATTTGCTTAAGGTTATATTTTTTCGTTTTTTTCTATCAATGTAGATCGCTACCTCTACCACTGTTCATTTTAATAACATTCATGTTATTCTGTTTTTCCTTTATTTTCATTTTTGCCTTCATACTCTATCGATATAACGTCCATCAAAATATCGATAAGAAAATCGATGACAAATTCGATAAAAGTTTCAATAGCAACATCGATAATACCATTGGTAGCTAAATCGATTAGAAATCGATAAATATCTATAACAAAATCGATAACAAAATCGATAAATATCGATAACAAAAATAATCGATAAATATCGATAACAAAATCGATAAGCAAATCGATAAATATCGATAACAAAATCGATAAATGTCGATAACAAAATCGATAAATATCGCTAACAAAGTCGATAAATATCGATAACAAAATCGATAAATATCGATAACGAAATCGATAAATATCGATAAATATCAATAACAAAATCGATAAATATCGATAACAAAATCGATAACAAAATCGATAAATATCGATAACAAAATCGATAAATATCGATAACAAAATCGATAAATATCGGTTACAAAATCGATAAATATTGATAACAAAATCGATAACAAAATCGATATATATCGCTAACAAAGACGATAAATATCGATAATTACCGATAACAAAATCGATGAATATCGATAACAATATCGGTAAATATCGATAACAAAATCGATAAACATCGATAACAAAACCGATAAAAATACCGATTATTTAATCGATAAGTCTCGAGAATCTCGAAAATCTCTGAAATCCCAAAATAGTTCCCAGATTGAGTCTCTGCGTCTCTCTTTCTGTTAATCTTTCTTCCCCTATCTTCATCTTTACTTTTATCGGTATCCTCATCCTTATCTTTGTTTTTACTTTTATGTTTATCATTTTCTTCATCAACATATTCCCCTTAACCTTTGCCCTTATATATATAAATAAAGTGTTTAAATTTACCTTGGTCTTCGTTTTTACCTTTATCTTTACACATCTTTGTTTTTGTTTTTATATTTACCTTTGCCTTTATAATTTTCTTTATCTATGTACGTACTCAGCTTTACTTTCATTCTTGTATTGTTATTTCTAAGTGTTATCCTCTAACCTTTTATTAGCAAGTTTTTGTTAAATTCATACCATATGCATACTCACAAGAAGTATTTGTTTCAGTCCCAACCATTTCCGTTGCACCATTTCCGTTGCATCATGTCCGTTGCATACACACAAGAAGTACTTGTTTCAGCCCCAACAATTTCCGTTGCTCCATTTCCGTTACACCATTTCCGTTGCATCATNTTTGAGCATATTTTATCAATAAATGAATAAATTTTTCTTCAAACAACTCATGTATATTCTATTTCACGCGAACCCATCCTTTGCAAAAAATATTGATATATATAGCCCTTGTTATTGACTCTAGTCCGAATCCCGGTAAGTAACACAAAACAATGTCAGGAGCAANGCCAATTTACTCCCACCCAACCAACCGCCGCTAAAGAAGTTTCACTTCAAAAAATATAACCGCTTTTGTGGGTAAAGGACTGGTGCGNATCAATAAATGAATAAATTTTTCTTCAAACAACTCATGTATATTCTATTTCACGCGAACCCATCCTTTGCAAAAAATATTGATATATATAGCCCTTGTTATTGACTCTAGTCCGAATCCCGGTAAGTAACACAAAACAATGTCAGGAGCAAGTAATAATGTACCTTTGTACTATTTAGCACGTCATTGGTCGGTAACAAGACCTCAAAGCCTGGTTGACACTAATCCCCGGTTAAACGTCGTTACCGACACCGTGTTATATGCATGGAGTCGAAAACGTCGATAACGATGTTAACCGATGATTAGTGTCAATCAGGCTTTGAGCAACCGGCCCTCAAATTTAAATCTAGTAAATACATTCTAGCGTGTCTCAGTCCTTCACCCACAAAAGCGGCTATAACTTTTTTTTTTCTATTCGAAATAGTAAGAGTGGCACATTTCTGAAATATTTATTAACTTAGCAATTTTTTTATTTAATGTAAAGTTATAGCTCAGTACATTTTTTTTCACCAGAGATAGTGAAAGTTGGGGAAAAAAATATCAAAAACTTAAAAATCCCCAAAATAGTCCTCATTTTATAATGGTTCCTTAATATATTTTTACTACATTGCATTCGAATATGGAGAAGCAACTATCTGGAAGTATTTTACATAAAAAATTTACTAAGTATAGGCTTGTTTGTAGATGCAGTTAAAGAATATGCATGAAATNGTAATTTTTACACCTTTCTTGTTTGAAGCCATTCTTCTTTTAACTATCATATTTAACTNGATTAGTGTCAATCAGGCTTTGAGCAACCGGCCCTCAAATTTAAATCTAGTAAATACATTCTAGCGTGTCTCAGTCCTTCACCCACAAAAGCGGCTATAACTTTTTTTTTTCTATTCGAAATAGTAAGAGTGGCACATTTCTGAAATATTTATTAACTTAGCAATTTTTTTATTTAATGTAAAGTTATAGCTCAGTACATTTTTTTTCACCAGAGATAGTGAAAGTTGGGGAAAAAAATATCAAAAACTTAAAAATCNCAGTTCACAAAGCTTTAAAATACCATCCCTACCACATTCACCGTGTTCAGACTCTACAAGGAAGAGATTACCTGTCGAAGGTTAGATTTTANACGATGTTAACCGATGATTAGTGTCAATCAGGCTTTGAGCAACCGGCCCTCAAATTTAAATCTAGTAAATACATTCTAGCGTGTCTCAGTCCTTCACCCACAAAAGCGGCTATAACTTTTTTTTTTCTATTCGAAATAGTAAGAGTGGCACATTTCTGAAATATTTATTAACTTAGCAATTTTTTTATTTAATGTAAAGTTATAGCTCAGTACATTTTTTTTCACCAGAGATAGTGAAAGTTGGGGAAAAAAATATCAAAAACTTAAAAATCCCCAAAATAGTCCTCATTTTATAATGGTTCCTTAATATATTTTTACTACATTGCATTCGAATATGGAGAAGCAACTATCTGGAAGTATTTTACATAAAAAATTTACTAAGTATAGGCTTGTTTGTAGATGCAGTTAAAGAATATGCATGAAATGGCACGATTTTTTTTTTATTCAAAAAAATTTAAATATTTCAAAAACGGTGACAATTTTTGTTTATCAGGGAGCTCATCNTCCAACTCTTTTAGAAGGTGTACCCTTAAACCTGCGGCGAAGACTATGGCAGCAAAATTNACCTGTGGAACTGCCGCCAACGCTCAACTCCCAAAGTTATTTAAAGTTCCTTCAGGAGCGGCTTCCAACTCTTTTAGAAGGTGTACCCTTAAACCTGCGGCGAAGACTATGGCAGCAAAATTACGGATGCCCTGCTCACTACGGGCGTGAAGCAAGAGCTCATTTAGACGAAACTTATCCTCGCCGATGGATTGGACGATACGGGCCAATCACGTGGCGCGCTCGATCGCCAGACCTGAATCCATTCGATTTTTTCTACTGGGGCTGTCTTAAGGACAAAATTTATTCAAAAATAATTCAAAACGAAGAGCATTTTCGGGAACAAATAAATGGAGCTGCTGCTGAGATAGCCCAATTGAGTTTAGGATCTCTAAAAGCGTATTTTCTTAAGAGGTGCCGAGCTTGTATTAGAGTAGAAGGTCGCCTATTTGAGCATATTTTATCAATAAATGAATAAATTTTTCTTCAAACAACTCATGTATATTCTATTTCACGCGAACCCATCCTTTGCAAAAAATATTGATATATATAGCCCTTGTTATTGACTCTAGTCCGAATCCCGGTAAGTAACACAAAACAATGTCAGGAGCAAGTAATAATGTACCTTTGTACTATTTAGCACGTCATTGGTCGGTAACAAGACCTCAAAGCCTGGTTGACACTAATCCCCGGTTAAACGTCGTTACCGACACCGTGTTATATGCATGGAGTCGAAAACGTCGATAACGATGTTAACCGATGATTAGTGTCAATCAGGCTTTGAGCAACCGGCCCTCAAATTTAAATCTAGTAAATACATTCTAGCGTGTCTCAGTCCTTCACCCACAAAAGCGGCTATAACTTTTTTTTTTCTATTCGAAATAGTAAGAGTGGCACATTTCTGAAATATTTATTAACTTAGCAATTTTTTTATTTAATGTAAAGTTATAGCTCAGTACATTTTTTTTCACCAGAGATAGTGAAAGTTGGGGAAAAAAATATCAAAAACTTAAAAATCCCCAAAATAGTCCTCATTTTATAATGGTTCCTTAATATATTTTTACTACATTGCATTCGAATATGGAGAAGCAACTATCTGGAAGTATTTTACATAAAAAATTTACTAAGTATAGGCTTGTTTGTAGATGCAGTTAAAGAATATGCATGAAATGGCACGATTTTTTTTTTATTCAAAAAAATTTAAATATTTCAAAAACGGTGACAATTTTTGTTTATCAGGGAGCTCATCCCCCCCACCTACCTTCTCCTTAAGTTTGGCAGGTTACTTCTGGGACACCCTGTATGGTTTAAAATATAATATCATTACTACAAAGTATTATATATAAAATAATAAAATTGCAAATTAAATGATTGTATGTTACATTTACGCTTACTATTCTTAACCTAAAGAAGTTTACTTTGTGTTAATAAATACAAATCTTAAGTTAATATATGCATTTTTAAAGTACATACACACATAAAAGTTAATATGTATACAATATATGAAATAAATGTGTCTGTGTGTGTTTGCGCGCGCATTTGTGTGAGCATGTTTTATGTCTTTCAAACTAAAGGCTGGTATGCAGCTCTCAAGAAATCGGTCAAGAAAAATTTGCCATTATTTCGTGTGTGTGTCCAAGGAATTTTGACATTTTTGATACTGCACAGCCTGTTGCCTCACTCTTTCCTCAAGAAATAAGGGAACGGGCATATATTTCTGTTGCAAACCTTGTGCGCTTTTTTCACAAAAAACTTTAGAAAACCGTAGTAAAAAGCGTAGCAAATTTCTTAAGAACTGCGTACTGCCTGAAGGAAATTTAATTCAAGAAAATTTCTTAGCCATTTCTTGTATGTCATTTTGTATGGAATTTTAGCTTTTCTTGAGAACTGCATACAGGCCTTTATATAAGAAAATAAAGATTATACAAAAATTCAGAACTCGTTTTTTTCAATTTTCAATAACTCTCAGTCTGTTTTTATGAACTACCATTGTTTTTTTGTCGTTTTTTATTGTACAATTATTTTTATTATCTATTCCTATTACCTTATATGGTGGGTTTAAGTATAAGCTTTCTAATTTATGTCCCGCATCGTTCTGTAACTACTATTNGTATTAGAGTAGAAGGTCGCCTATTTGAGCATATTTTATCAATAAATGAATAAATTTTTCTTCAAACAACTCATGTATATTCTATTTCACGCGAACCCATCCTTTGNCAAGGAATTTTGACATTTTTGATACTGCACAGCCTGTTGCCTCACTCTTTCCTCAAGAAATAAGGGAACGGGCATATATTTCTGTTGCAAACCTTGTGCGCTTTTTTCACAAAAAACTTTAGAAAACCGTAGTAAAAAGCGTAGCAAATTTCTTAAGAACTGCGTACTGCCTGAAGGAAATTTAATTCAAGAAAATTTCTTAGCCATTTCTTGTATGTCATTTTGTATGGAATTTTAGCTTTTCTTGAGAACTGCATACAGGCCTTTATATAAGAAAATAAAGATTATACAAAAATTCAGAACTCGTTTTTTTCAATTTTCAATAACTCTCAGTCTGTTTTTATGAACTACCATTGTTTTTTTGTCGTTTTTTATTGTACAATTATTTTTATTATCTATTCCTATTACCTTATATGGTGGGTTTAAGTATAAGCTTTCTAATTTATGTCCCGCATCGTTCTGTAACTACTATTACTACTAAATCTCCTATTTGTATATAACTTCTATTTAAATTTTTATCATATATTTTCTTCTGTCTAATTTTCGCTTCGTCTCTTAACGTTTTAGCTCTTTGATGTGCAACTTGGAGTCTATATTTTACTTCCTTATCATAGGCTTGGAAATTGTAAATAAGATCAATTTTATTATTTTTAAAAATGTCTAGTGAGTTAGGCTGCTTGGCGAAAACCAACTCGAATGGACAGCATCCATAAACCGAAGATGGTGTTTTGTTATAACAGTACGTAAAATATTGTATCCACTCATCCCAGTCACTTCTATTAGCGGATATGTATGAGCGTATATATTCATTAAAAGTTCTATGGCTCCATTCCACTGTTGCCAATGTTTGATGGTGATAAGCGGTTGATGTAATTTTATCAATTTTAAGGAGGTCACAAAGTTCTTTTAACCCTTGATTTTTATATTCTGTTCCCATATCAGTAAATAAATTTTTCATTGGGCCGTATATTAAGATAAATCTTTCGAAGATATTTCGAGCTATTGTTTTTGANTTTTGATAATTTTTAATTTTTAATATTTTTCAGAATATACATTTTTTGAATGTTGAGATGTCAACTGAAAGCTTTTGGGTCTTTCTGATTGGCCGGAGCAGAAAGCTCNGGCCGTATATTAAGATAAATCTTTCGAAGATATTTCGAGCTATTGTTTTTGAAAGTTTGTTTCTAATTGGTATTGTCACTATGTATTTGGTTAAGTCACATACTATTTTAATAGCATATTCAAGATCATATTCCGATTTAGGAAGAGGGCCAATAGTATCAATGAGTACAGTGTCAAATGCATTGGCTGGCGTTGGCGTAATTGACATTGGTTCTTTAATTTTCCGCAAGCTTTTATTCACTTGACATTGTTTAATTTTTTTTACATATTTTCGCACATATAACGTCATATTTTTCCAATAAAATTTGTCTTTTAGCATATTTAGTAATCTAGAAACTCCCGCATGAGCACCAAACAATGGATGATCATGGAACTTTTTTAACAGCGACGCTTTTTCTAAATTACTTTTAATTATTTTAATTTTCGGTGTTACGGCAATTTTTAGGTTTGATAAAGGTTTGTTCCCTTTTTCTTTAAATTCCTGAATCCGAATTTTGCTAAACATATTTTCTCCGGATGATAATTTTAATTTTTTCAAGTTATTGTTATTGGCCTCAAATGCTAGCCTTGGAAAGAATCGATCTAGATCAAGTTTTCCATTAATAACAAATTGACTTACATCAATGCTGCTCATGATTTTTCTAGCGCGCTGTAAGTAGCATTTCTGAGCTTTGAATCTAAGACATGTCCATTTTCTTACTTCGTTAACATTTATTACTTCATATGCTTTCGGAGAATGTGTATTTTGTAATATGGTCTGATGTTCGTGTTTATGTAAATTGCCTTGGGATTTTGATCTTGTTGTCACTTTAAAAATCATCTTGTTTTTTTTCATATTTCTTTAATTCGATTGAAGTCGATGTGTGATAAAGCATTAGCTACATAATTTTTCTTGCCCCTGATATACTCAATTTCAAAATCATATTCTTCTAAATCTAGCCTCATTCTTGTTAGTTTGGATGATGGGTTCTTCATTGAAAATAAATATGACAACGGTCTATGATCAGTTTTGACTAAAAATTTTTTCCCGTCAAGGTAAGGTCTAAAATAATTTATGGTCCAGTGAATGGCAGATAGCTCTTGCTCTATTACGGATTTATTGCTTGTCCCTTTTGTGAACGATCTTGATGCATAAGCGATTGGTAGTTGTTTGCCGTCATATTTTGACTTAATACGGCCCCACATGCATATTTACTTCCATCAGTAGTTACGCAAAACTGTTTACTAAAGTTGGGATATGGCAAAAGTAATGGGCTAAGAAGCGAGCTCTTCAAAAACTTGAATGCGTTTTCACATTCTTGTGTCCATAAAAATGTAGAATTTTTCTTGCATAAATGTGTTAGGTGCCGTGAGTATTCTGCAAAGTTAGGAATGAATCTCCTATAACAGTTACAAAATGCTACAAATCTTCTGGCTTCTTCGCCATTGCTAGGGGTTGGAAAATTTTCAATCAATTTAAATTTACTGTCATCTGGCAAGATTCCATTTGATGTACACTTATGCCCCAAAAAAGGTCACTTCGTGGATGAAAAAGGAACATTTGTCTGGGTGTAGCTTAATATTACGTTCAAATTGGCCCCATTTATCTTGTTAAATGAAAAAGAGCTTTTTGGGAAACACAATCGTCCACATTGAACATATGGAGTTAACTTTGACGGTTATTTGATTACCAATAAAAATTCGAAAAAAAAATATTCAAAATCAAGTTTTTGTGTTTCATTTTGTGCGAATGTCTGCTTCATGATATTAACGCATACGGATAAGTTACTGACTTAAAAATGTTTAGTTCGTATGCACTATTTATCTCTGCGTACGATGAGACCTCATGGGAAAAAACTAATTACCGCATTGGCCTCTTTTTTGGCGGGCAGACATGCATACAATTTTGATATTTTTTGATAATTTTTAATTTTTAATATTTTTCAGAATATACATTTTTTGAATGTTGAGATGTCAACTGAAAGCTTTTGGGTCTTTCTGATTGGCCGGAGCAGAAAGCTCTCCGATAAAACTCTGCGTTGCACTGGTTTTCAAACGAGTTAAATGATTTAACTGGTTCAATTTTCCAACAACAATTGCATACGATTTAACTTGTTTATGAACATGTTTTGTTCATTTAACTGGTTCAAGCCTATTTAACATGTTTAGCTCATCAATTTGAAGGTAGTATAATATTACGTTCCAATTGGCCCCATTTAACTTGTTAAATGAAAAAGAGCTTTTTGTAAAACACAATACTCCACATTGAATATTTGGAGTTAACTTTGACGGTCCTTTAATTTCAAATAAAAGTTAAAAAAAAAAAATATTCAAAAACAATTTTTTGTGTTTAAATTTGATTTGTGCGTATGTCTGCTTCATGATATTAACGCATATGGTTTACTTAGAGACTTCAAAATGTTTAGTTCGTATGCACTATTTATCTCTGCGTATGATGAGACCTGATGGACAATAACTAATTACCGCCTTGGCCTCTATTTTGACGGGCAGACATGAATAAAATTTTGATATTTTGTGATAGTTTTTAATTTTTAATATTTTTGAGAATATAAATTTTTTGAACATTGGCGCGTGAAATGAAAGCTTTTGGCTCTTTCTGATTGGCTGAAGCAGAAAGCTTTCTGATACAACTCTGCGCTGAACTGGTTTTCAAACGAGTTAAATGATTTAACTGGTTCAGTTTCCAACAACATTTGCATGCGATTTAACTTGTTTACGAACACGTTTTGTTCATTTAACTGGTTCTAGCTCATTTCACATGTTTAAGTCGTCAATTTTAACGTAGTATAAGATTGTTTTTCTGCACATTGAAAAAATATCATTCAAATTTTTTAGCATATGAGCTTCTGAGCAACCAATTACGACTAGATCGTCCATGTATAAGAATGTCTGTTGTGGTGATAGGCCAGCAAAAGCTAAGGACATCATCCGTAGAAAAGAGTTTGGTGCCACTTTTAATCCGTATGGGAGCCTTTTGAAACGAAACGATCCCTTTTCGGTTGAAGAGGATGTTATGTCTCTTGAGTCCTCCTCAAGCTCAATTTGGTGGAAACCCGACATGAGATCTAGGCAAGAAAAATACTTAGCTCTTCCCATTTGATCAAGAATATCGTCAATACGAGGTAACGGAAACTTGTCTGCTACTAATTTTTTTATTAATTTGCCCGTAATCAACCACAAGTCATTCTGCCAAGTAGAGGCTTTTTTGGTACTAATAAAATAGGACTATTATGATTTATTTTGGAACGAATTTCCGTCATCCCTTGTCATGCTTGGTTTGCAGACAAACCGGTTTCGGCATTGTGCCATCTTCAGTGTCATTTTTCGTTCTGTCTGGTTCGAGTTTTTGTCCTTAATTTATGTTCATTTATCTTAAGTAATGTGATTTTCGTCGATGATTAATTATTAGAAATGCCATGGTGTCCTTTTTTATTTGAGAAGCAGGTAATGGGTTAATCTTCGCTGTCTCGATATTAACAGCCTTATTCTGTATCATATATATGGAGACAGCGAAGATTTACCTATTACCTGCTTCTGAAATAAAAAAGGATACCATGGCATTTCAAATAATTAATCATCGACGAAAATCACATTACCTAAGATAAATGAACATAAATTAAGGACAAAAACTCGAACCAGACAGAACGAAAAATGACACTGAAGATGGCACAATGCCGAAACCGGTTTGTCTGCAAACCAAACTTGGCAAGGGATATCGGAAATTCGTTCCAAGATAAATCATCTTACCACCCTGTCGGAAAAATCAACCAACACCAATAGGACTATTATATTCAGATATTGACGGTTCGACTATTTTATCCTTTATTAGTTTCTCTACCTGCCTATTGACTTCATCTTTTTGGGTATGTGGTATCCTATAACTTTTTATGTATACTGGTTTTGTATCCGGTGTAATCTCTGCTTGTAAAAGTTATTTGCATCAACTGGAACTGTTTCCAGTGCGAATACATCTATAAAGTTAGAGCATAAATGTTTGAGACGTTCTTTTACAAATTCCGGGAAATTCATGGAGAGTTTATCTAAAATCTTATCCTTATGATTCACTCGTTCTTGTTTTTGTCTTACAACTACTGTATAATTTGATATTTTTTCTGTTTTTATTTTAGGATTTTGAAATACAATATTTTCATCTGTAGTATTTATGATCTGAACATATGGACATTTACCAGAGGCTAGTGTATTACCAATGTATACACCATTATATATATTTTGATTCGGAATAAATAAATCTTCTTCGGACTGCACGGAAATTTTTCTTATTACTTTAGACCTTGCGGGTACGGATAAAGCATTTTGAGGTGATGTGTCATAAATGCGAATGGTGATAATATCACTGAAGTTATTTGGGCTTATTATTAACCAGCCTTGGTTACGCTTATAGGTTAAAATGCAGTTAAACTTTTTTATAAAATCCAAACCCAGGATGCCGTCGGCGGGTATTGGGAAATTTTCATCCACTATCTGAAAGTTATGATTTAGTCGATGGTGTTTTACCACAAGATCAGCTGTAGAGCTTCCCAAGCATTTAATAACTCCTTGACCTATGCCGCTTAATTGTACTTTGGAGTTGGAATTTATGGAGCATTGATTTTTAATTGAATTTACCTTAAGGATAGAAATATCAGCCCCAGTATCAATAATAAAAATAGATTTTTCATACTTAAATGTTGTTTTTAATGCTACGTAACTATTAAGGCTTAGATTTAGATTAAATATATGCTGAAGCTTTAATTTGCTGTATTCAGGGAGGTATCGTAGTTTTTCGAATCAGTGTGTCGGTTAGCGAGTCTAACATTTCAAGTTTGAGAATTACTGTTACCGTAATTTTTGCGACCGCGATGACGATATTTTGTATTGTGTATTCGACCTCGGTCATGAAAGTTATGATATCTACTATTATTATAGCTACGTCCTCGATTTTGGCTATAATAATTGTTGCCACCTCTGCTTATGTACCTTGTATTCGGTTGACTGCCTCTAAAATGTAGAATAGTGTTTTGTTGACCCGTTGCCTCAGTGCAACTATTAATGAATTTGCTAATAGCTTCATTCATATTATGAAACTGACCCGCTTCCATTATCACTTTCACTTTATCTAAGCTACAGTTCTTTATCATAGCCTTAACTGCAGTTTGGGTTGAGTACTTACTTGCTAAGCCACAGTTAAGGCCATCTGATATGTACGCGTCTTCCAATGCTTTTTTCAAGTCCTCAACCTCTTTAGCGTAGGTCGTTGCAGATTTGCTGTTTTCGCGCACATTAATATTTTTCGAGGATATAACCTCCACGGATTCGCTTTTACCCAGAGATCGAAAATAACCGTCACCAAGTGTCCCGTATGGTGTTTACCACTGACACAAACACTCGTCTCTCAAGCAAAGAGTGTTTCTCACCGTGGCAAATCACTCTGTGCGATCTTTTTGTGTTTTCCGTTGTGGGTTATTTATCAACTGCTAAAATTTCCCTTGGGCAAAAACACTTTGGCAGGGACTTTTATTTTTAAGTGTCTTAATTTGTGGGTTATTGTAGGACTGAAAAATATAAGTGGGCGTAATAAGTGGAAGCAAAGCGCTAGGCATTTCTTTACACGACATATATGTACGTACACATACATGTGCGAACATTTATGACAAGGAAGAGAGCGTGCACATTCATAATATGATACATCGAAAATAATCTTGTACTTTCCAATTTAGTCCCGAGAATCCCGAAATAGCCCAAAAATCCCGAAGTAGTCCCGAAGATTCTGAAAATCCTGAAGAAGTCTCGAAAATTCCGAATTAGTGCCGCGGATCCCGAAAATCTCAAAGTAGTCTCAAAAATCCCGAATTAGTCCCGCGCATTCCGAAATAGCCCAAAAATCCCGAAGTAGTCCCGAAGGTTCCGGAAATCCTGAAGAAGTCTCGAAAATTCCGAATTAGTGCCGCGGATCCCGAAAATAACAAAGTAGTCTAGAAAATCCCCGAATTAGTCCCAAGAATGCCGAAATAGCCCAAAAATCCCGAAGTAGTCCCGAAGGTTCCGGAAATCCTGAAGAAGTCTCGAAAATTCCGAATTAGTGCCGCGGATCCCGAAAATAACAAAGTAGTCTAGAAAATCCCCGAATTAGTCCCAAGAATGCCGAAATAGCCCAAAAATCCCGAAGTAGTCCCGAAGATTCCGAAAATCCTGAAGAAGTCTCGAAAATTCCGAATTAGTGCCGCGGATCCCGAAAATAACAAAGTAGTCTAGAAAATCCCCGAATTAGTCCCAAGAATGCCGAAATAGCCCAAAAATCCCGAAGTAGTCCCGAAGATTCCGAAAATCCTGAAGAAGTCTCGAAAATCCCAAAATAGTCCAAAAATCCCGAAATAGACTAAATATCTTGAAGTAGTCCCGAAGGTTCCGAAAATCCCGAAGAAGTCTCGAAAATCTCGAATAAGTCCCAAGGATCCCGAAGATTTTCGTGGAACTGGAAGTTCGAAGATACTTAAATATCTTGTTTGCGTCGCATAACAAAAGAATTATTTAATTGAAAAATTACAAATCAAATTGATTTGCTCTACAAATCAAATCAAAAATTTGTATTTCGTATTTGGTTGAAAAATCAAATCACAAATAAATTTTATTTTTTATTTGGTCAACAAACTAAATCATAATAATAATTTCTTAATTGATAGCGGATTTTAAATCAATAACATGACCGTGACGTTGACGTTGCTTATATCTCTCTATCTATCTATCAACAGCAAATTTGATATGTTTCTACGCACTTCTAACACTTATTTTTCTTCTTCCAGCGATAAGTGTCCGTGTCCAACAGCAACGGAAATTATATGCAAAATAACCCTTTCCCACTGAGAGGAGCACACATCTACAAAAAATAAACCACCTGTTCTGTTTTGTGGGTTATTTTTTCCCTTAAATAGTGATGGTTATTTTGGGACACTTTCGAAGTGTTGACGGTTTTTTTTTCGACCTCTGCTTTTAACACACCTTTTTAGCTTTGATATAATTTCACTTATTGTTGACTCATTGCTAATCAAATTTCTAGCAGTCCCTTTTAACTTTGTTTTAATAAGGGCTACGAGTTCATGGGCTTCTTTAATAGAGTCAACTAGTTCTAAAGAGTCTAAAAAGCTTTGAAGATTTTCATGTTTGCCATCGAAATATGAGACAAGTTTAGAGGGTAGGCTCAAAAACTCAATGCTAGACTGGCATGTTGTCTACCTCGTGGTTCTGTAAATCAGTATCTGAAAAGTCACTGTCGCTACTTCGTTCAGTGTCCTGTTCTAGCTTTACCGGTGTATCAACCGTAAGCGGTACATGGATGTGAATGTTATGCTTCACAAATATCTTCAAAAGATTATCTCATAATTGGCGAAATTCTTTTGTTGAAAATTGTTTTTGGTCGGCTGAGAAATTATCAAAATTTGTAGAAATTAAACTTCGTATACTGTTATAACTTTCAATTAGTACTAAAACATGTTTCTGTATCATTTCTTTTGTAATATGTATGTTTTTGTTAAGGCATTTATACGATTTCCTAAAGCATGTCTTGTGAGTATCAAGTTCATTTAAAAATTCTTGCCCAATGGCATCCATACGTTTACAAGTAAAGGTATGTATGCGCATCCAATAAGCAAGAGGAATATACATATAATATGATAGTTAGCTTTCCAATAGAAATTGAAAATATTTATGTACATATGTATATGTATAAGGAAATAATTAAAATTCAAAACATAATTTAAGCTAGGTTTAGTAAGCATTATAAGTATTATATTAATCCTTTATATTTTTATAGCTTACACTAAATTAATTTGTATTACATATTTTTCTGCTTTTATCATTTCCACGGTGTGAGATAAGCGATATTCCAATCACAAATTCCTCTATGCCGACGATTGTTGCTGAGTTTGAGTTTTTTCTTTACCGCTAATTTGCTGGAGGTTTTTGCTACGTTGTGCGTTCGCATTGTAATAATGTTGGTTCTGCTTGAGAGTTCTCGCTGCATTTGCACTCAAGAGCGATTGCTTGATTTACGAACAAGTCGTGAGTGTTCGGATAAACAAAGCCTGGTTTTGAGCTTTTTTTTGTAAATATTTGCATTTTAATGTACATACTTAAGCAAAGCCTGTTTTTGAGGGTTTTTTTCATACTTCTGTATGTACAGTTATTTTTCAGTTTTAATTTGCTCGACAAGATGATGTTGTTTTTAATGCTGATTTAATGCTCGATGATGTGACCTTTATTTTCCAAGGGCATAATATGTTAATTATTTTACGGTATCTTAGGAGGTACAGTCACAAGAAAAAACATTGTGCGAATGACTATACACACATATTTTGCCACTCAGTTTTTCGTGAAATGGGATTTTTTGTTTAAATTTCCCACACATTTCAGTTTGTTTTTTTTTTGTTTAAATAATGTTTTAGTCTAAAACTCGTACATTTTAGGTTTAAGTTGCTCCTATTTTACCACAACTTTTCTTTTGTGAAACATGTACAGTGTATGTGCGATTTATTTTCAATTAGATTTCACTCACTTTTATTTTTGAGTGTAGATTTTTCACTAGTGTTTGTTGAATGGTTCCGCTTAGAATTCTTAAATTTTGTTGCAGTTTAGCACTTATTTAAAAAAAAAAGGAGTGAGTACTAGGTACTCATGAAATTTGATGTGTATACATATGCGAACGGCAAAGCATAAAAGTACGTTTACATATAAATATAATCTCAATCAAAGCTGGGTAGCTGTCAAATTGGTTGTGCTTGTTATTCACACAACTCGAGGAAAAGTTAAACTTCTTCTCTGTGCGATCGTGGTCACTTTTTTTGCAGCACATATTAGGCCATTTAAATATATTTATAACTGAATATTTTATTAAAAATACCTTTCCAAACCTATTTTCCTTACTAGCGTCAATTTTTGTTTACTTTAATATTTGACATTCCTCCTCTTCTTCGCAAGTATAATCGATAAAACTAAGTTGGACACCAAAAAGTTATCGGTTTAATCTGAGATATTTTTAATTATAATTTTGCATGGCTAATCTCTTTTTCTATTAACAGATTAGGGAGTTAAGCTCGAAAATTAGGATAATCTTTTTATATGTAAAGTTATTATTAAGAGATTCAGTTACATACATACAAATGTAGGTTAGGTTAGAAATTAAACATTAATTTCACTTAATTTTATTAATTTTTCTGATTTAATTTTTTTATTCATTTTCATTTTTAATTATTTTAATACATGAAATTATCGGTATGATTGATAAAATATACTTGTATATACTTGTGACTCAAGGGCGTTAAAATATCTTGGAAACACCGCATAAGTTATTGTTTTTGAGCTTATAGTTTGAGCATTTCTATTTGTATATATTCCTAAATTTACCAAAATAGACTACTAAACCTATGCCTTAAACCATCTACGAATATAAAACCAGGGCATGAATCACGTATGACGACATTCGTCTGAACGATATCGTGTCGAGATTGTCTTGCTTCATAAAAATCAAAAATTGTTTGATCGTTTGTGCGATATCGTCAACTCGATTCCATTTTGCTTCACGTAACAGTAACAGTAGCCGTCATCGATTCGCCAACAGTTAGCGAGTGGCGAAACGAACGAATACAATGAGGTACAACCAAACTCGCTATCGTCTATCCGTGCTAGCTAACTTTGTTGTTGCTTTCACATGCAAACTTTTTCGTTAAGCGACCGGAACTCAAACATAGCAAGCAGCGAAGTGGCGAATCGATGACGGCTATTAACACGTAACCGCAACTCAAATGCATAAATCAGTGTTTTGACAACATCGTTTTGTCAGTATCGTTTGAACGACTATCGTTTCAAAGTTACGTGATTCATGCCCAGTTGCAACAAATGAGTCCATACATATTTATGTACATACATAAGTACAAAGCCGTATGCATGTGCGGAGTTTAAATAATCGGAAGTAATAAACAATTGTAGCGCATTTCCTCTTACTATGCATATGCCTAAATGTATGCAACCATTTGGCAAGCAAACACAGGGTGCTTCTAATGAAACTAAAAATTTTATGCTGAAATACACATGCTAAGCCCTTCGAAATTTTGTGCTGGGATATGCGTTACAGCTTCGCAAATTTTACCCCTACCGAAATCAAAGATTTATACACATCAAAAGGGTTTATGCTTGCGCATAATTTGTTCATATAACGTTTTTAATATTAAATTAATTTTTTTTTTTAATTTTCTAATGCGTCGGATTTTGGCAGGATCGCCATGTAATAATGTTGGTTGATCGAAATAATTGAAAGAAGATTTTTTCCGGGTAACGCATATATCAACACTGATTTATTCAACTCATTTAATAAAGGCATAAGGGTTAGTGTAGTGTAAGTAAAATAGTGAGAAGATGCTAGTATAAAAATACTAAGCAGAGCAAGAGAAATCCACCACATTAAGGTCCTTCTACAGTTGAAAATTTTCGAAATTGGACTAAAATTACGCCAATTTCCACTTCCCAAAAAACGTATGGTGCGTTGCTTCAAAACATTGCACCACGTCGTGTTTTGTACTCTAGCAGCTGAAGGAACATACATATACAAACAATTTGAGATATGTGCTCACGATTTAAGAAAAAATATTTTTTCACACAATGTTATGGTCCTGCTTATTCTGGGAAGAAGCTGCGGCGGGTCAGGCTTGGTAGTAGCCCGGCTAGAGCACGTCGGCCAGTGGGTGTAGTTCTTGCCACAGCCTCCAACCTGCAGCCACGAACAAAAATATCATGCCTGAACTGCGGCATGTGGGAAATTGAAAGGAAAGAGAAAGAGAAAGCAGTAGAAGACACTCCAGGTCAGGTGGAGCCATCCCACCCCTTCTGTTTGCCGGACACAAATAGCCATGGACTCCACTTTGGCTCCGAACGCGTGAGTGTAGTCCCCGTAGCCTGACGCTAGTTCGTTAGTCAATACGTTCGGTCTAGTCCCATCACTCGTCAGTCAAGTCGACCCATTTACGCTTACCCCAACCAGCTACCTCGAGGGTAACACCCACACCAACACTAATGGATATTAGTACCCCATGCTACTGATTGTTCACTCCTCAATCAATACACCCAAGAATTCTCCTCGCAATTCTAATTTATTCAAAAATGTTTACATGTAAATCCCTATATTACCTTATTCTCTAACTCAATTATTAATATAAAAGATACAAAATATACGAAATTTATAATTCCCCCCTTTTTTTATAAGGCTAAGATAAACTATGCCAGCCACTATATACTTAATGTCTAAACTTCCTTCGGACGAGCCATGTTTAAAGTTAATAAGATAAATACAATTCAATTAATTCCATTCAGAAAAAAAAAATAAAAATGATCTACCCTAATGTTTGTATCTAGTATCTAAGCCTACGTTGTATTTCGCTCCAATGGATGGGTTTTTTTCCACAAAAAAAAGAAGAAACTAAAGGGGAATAGACAAAAGGAACCGCGAATTCGGTACTTAAGAATGTACTTAGATGCTAGCTGAATAATATATGGTAATATATATGTGTGCACACTCACCTTGCCATCCACCGATGTTGGTACCAGCATACGGAGTAATAGGCTGAAAACAAGAGATGAGCACAGCGATTGTTCATTCATACATGCATATACTACATTCAAAGTGGGAGAGTAAATGTCACTCCCATACAACCGGCGTGTTACAAACAATATCAAAAATTAAATAAAACTAGATTTGAATGAAATCTACCCCAATTGGGAATCAAAAACGTGTATCCAAAGTGTAATTTAAGTGTGCGAAATAGCAAAAAAGTGTAATAGAAAAACAAAAAAAGGTTCTATCGAAAATTTAAGTTCAAGAAAAAAAGTGTCTAAAGAAAGCGCGGCGAATACAAAGTAAAAGGGTGGCGTATGAGCAGTAAGTACCGCGACTTAGATGCCCCTGTGCGCCACCAACCCAAAAAAAAAAACAAAAAAAGAGGATTAAATTATAGTGCAAAAATCTATATAAAAAAATTGTAGCAATTCATATGCCCGTAGGCCCCCAACTCATTCGTTCCGGCGAGTGATCGCGCACGTTCCGGCGTTTTTCGGCTTAAAACTGCTTGTAATTCAGTGGAGAAAAGGGTAAGCACAGGAAGCAGTCCGACGAGTAGGCAGCATTCGTGAACGGGGAATCCTTATTTGTTTCCGCATCTGTAGGTTCGATGACCGCTCATTAGCTTATGTACATATGCCTTCTCTTTCCCGTCCACTCAGCTTTATGCGGAGCTCGCGCCGCCTCGGTTGTGCTAGCACCTCCCACTTTCCCCAACGCGACTGAGCATTTCACTCATGCTTTCACTTATGAACGTGTTAAGTGACATATTCACATACACACATACTTGCATAGCCACACAAACAAACCAGCACTCCTAGCAAAGACTAACAGGCTCGCACCCGCCGATGGTGCTTGCGCGTGCGAAAAAAAATTCGTCGCACAGTCTGCGCCCGATATATGCATTTCGCGCCCAATGTGTGGCCTCGACTCACGCCCTATAGCTGGGCTGAATTTTTGCTTCATTCTCCTTTTTTTCATTGCCATGCTAACCTATCACTGGATTCCTAATCTATCACTGGGGTAAGCTATCCTATTGTTTCTACAAAAAAAATTCGGACAACACAGACATCGAACATTCGTGTATAAGTACATAAATAAATTGGTCAATTATACGTCAAGGCAGGACTACAAATGGTGAAATATATGAACGCTCTACTGCTAGCTAAGCTAACCATAGACAGTCGTTTACATCATATGCCCTTAGCGTGATATACGCCTAATTTCTTTCCCGAGGTGTCGCCGAGTTCACAAAGTGAACTGCCAATTCTACGCAGAACGATACACTGTATGTATTTTGGTGCCAGTTTAGCGTTATAACTATCGATCAGCGAGCTCTGTTTGAAATTTCGGCGGTATACCACTTGTCCAACCTTGAATTCAACATATTTCGCTATCGTATTATATACCTTCTTACCCTTTTTGTATTCTCGCATTAGCTCGTCATATATCTTGTTCCTAATCAACTGATGTTTGTCTACACCTAAGTCTACGATACAATCTACGTCCTTTATCGATCCTATTCTCCTAAGTATATCATAATCTGCCCAATGTTGCACCATTGGCATCCCGAAAATTGCAAAAAATGGGGATTCTCCGGTCGCCGTATAGACTACGCTTCTCTACGCAAAGGCAGCATCGCTCAGGTGCTGGTCCCAATTTTTCTGGTTTTCCTCTAATCATTTGTAACACCGACCTGTTAACACGTTCGGCAGCGTTGGCTTGCGGAGAATAGAAAGCCGTTCGTATGTGTTTGGCGCCATACTCTTCTAGGAACGTACTAAGTACTTCGGCGACAAATTGCTTCCCATTATCAGAGTGTATGTACTCTGGAACCCCAAACACATGAAATACCTCCCTTTCCAGGAACTGTACTACCTTAGCTGCGGTCGCTGTCTGCATCGGTTTCAAAAACACAAACTTAGAAAAATGATCGAGACAAACAAACACAAACACATTTCCGTCCTTTGTACGAGGATATGGTCCCATAAAATCAACGTAAAAACGTTGGAAAGGTCGCTCAGTGACTTATTGCCTGCCCATCGGTGGCTTGCGGAAAGAATTTCGAGTTTTGCTGATCTTATATATTTCACATTCTTTGAAAACTTATTGTACGTCACCCACCATTCCAGGCCAATAATATCTTTCTCTTAAGCGAGCGAGCGTTTTATGTACTCCTCCATGCCCAGCTGACGGTGAGCTATGTCCAGCTTCTACTAAGCCCATGCGCAACTCGGACGGTACCCAGAGCTTCCAAGCGTGGTCTTCTTGAAGCGAGTCCCCCCGGTTGAATTGTGTCCATCGGTATATATGTTGATGTTGAAGCTGTGTTAGAGGAAGTGGAACTAGGTCCATCGACTTCAGTGAGAATGATGGAAAGACGGACGGGAATACCAAAAACTACAGTTCACAAAGCTTTAAAAGACCATCGATTTCATCCCTA
>NW_016157570.1:76665-106362 GCF_001687245.7 Rhagoletis zephyria | reverse complement strand
TCTTTTAGAAGATGTACCCTTAAACCTGCGGCGAAGACTATGGCAGCAAAATTACGGATGTCCTGCTCACTGCGGGCGTGAAGTAAGAGCTCATTTAGACGAAACTTATCCTCGCCGATGGATTGGACGATACGGGCCAATCACGTGGCCCGCTAGATCGCCAGACCTGAATCCATTAGATTTTTTCTACTGGGGCTGTCTTAAGGACAAAATTTATTCAAAAACAATTCAAAACGAAGAGCATTTGCGGGAACAAATAAATGGAGCTGCTGCTGAGATAGCCCAATTGAGTTTAAGATCTCTAAAAGCGTCTTTTCTTAAAAGGTGCCGAGCTTGTATTAGAGTAGAAGGTCGCCAATTTGAGCATATTTTATCAATAAATGAATAAATTTCTCTTCAAACGACTCATGTATATTTTATTTCACGTGAATCCATGCTTCACAAAAAATATTGATAGATATAGCCCTTGTTATAGACTCTAGTCCGAATTCCGGTAAGTAACACAAAATAATGTCAGGAGCAGGTAATAATGTACCTTTGTACTATTTAGCATGTCATTTGACGGTAACAAGAGCAAATTCAATTTAAATCTATTAAATACATTCTAGCGTGTCTCAGTCCTTTACCCACAAAAGCGGCTATAACTTTTTTTTTCTATTCAAAACAGTAAGTGTGGCACCTTTCTGAAATCTTTATTAAATGAGCAATTTTTTTATGTAATGTAAAGTTATAGCTCAGTACATTTTTTTTTCACCCGAGATAGTCAAAGTTGGGGAAGAAAATATCAAAAAGTTAAAAATCCAGAAATAGTCCTAATTTTATGATGGTTCCTTAATATATTTTAACTACATTGCATTTGAGTATGGAGAGGCAACGATTTGGAAGTATTTTACATAAAAAACTTACTAAGTATTGCCCGGTTTGTAGTTGCAGTTAAAGAAAACACATGAAAACGCACGATTTTTTTTTAATTCGAAAAAATGTAAATACTTCAAAAACGGTGACACTTTTACCTGAAAATTTTTTGTTTATCAGGGAGATCACCCCCCCACCTACCTTCCCCTAAAGTTTGGCACGTTACTTCAGGGACACCCTGTATATCCGTCTGATACGCAGAGTTCCGGTAGTCTGTCTTGGTCCTTGGTAGTGATATTTATCAGTGCATCGTACTCGTCAGAGTTAAAATACGGCGAGTCCAAAAAAAACATCGAGAACCCTCCCCACGTGCTTAATCTCTTCGATATCCATCCGCGGCAGAGTATCGGGCACCACATTCTGTGCGCCCTTGCAGTGCTGGATATCGAAGTCGAATGCCTGCAGCTTCAAACTCCACCTCGCTAATCGTCCGCTTAAATCTTTTTGCTGCATCAGCCATTTGAGGGTGGCGTGATCGTTGATGATTGTGAATGGCAATCCTTCGACGTATGGCCGAAAGCGTTTCACACTCAACACCGCTGCATAGCATTCGAGCTCGGTAACGCTGTAATTTCTCTGTGCCTTGTTTAGCTTTGCGGACACGTATGCTATCGGTCTCTCGTTACCGTCCTCGTCCAATTGGAATAACACTCCACCCACCCCGTCTGTAGAAGCGTCACATTGGATGTAAAATCGTTTACGGAAGTCCGGGTGTATCAGTACTGGTGCGCATATCAGGCTTTGTTTGAGTAACTCAAACGCCTTCTTCGCCTCGTCCGTCGTGGGAATTGCTTTATTCTTTCTTTGCCGAGGCAGTCGTGCAGCCGCGCTGAAATTGTTGCATAATTTTGTATAAATCGACGGTAAAAGCCGGACATCCCCAGGAACCGTCTGAGCTGCTTTGGGCTTCTTGGAAGCGATTTTACTACCATCGGTCCTAATGCAGCCGTCACCAACCACATAACCTAGGTAGCGCACTTCCCGATAGCAAAATTTGCTTTTTTCAATATTTATTGTGAGTTTAGCATCGCGCAAGCACTTCGCGACCTTTTCCAATAGGGACATATGCGAATCGAAATCTACAAAACACACTAACAAATCCTCAATATATACAAAGACACATTCACGTAAAGCAGCCGGTATGACCTTGTCCATTGCAGAGGCCAAAGGGCATCAATGTGAATTGGTACAGAGGTCTCCCTGGCACCGTGAACGCTGTCTTCTCTCGCGAATTCTTTTCTAGCGGTATTTGCCAGAACGCGTCTTTCAGGTCGATAGCTGATATATAACGCGTGTTTTGCAGCCTACTCAGTATTCCGTCAATATGGGGCAGTGGATACGCATCCTTAATTGTGCGTTCGTTTACTTTTCGCGCATCTAAGCATAATCTATTCTTTGTTCCTTTGACCACTAGAGACACCGGTGAGCTCCAGCTGCTGTTGCTCTCTTCGATCACTCCCATACTGAGCATCCTACCTAACTCTTCATAAACTAACTTTTGGATCGCCGGCGAGATTGGTAATGCCTTTGCTTTACCGGCGTATTTTCATTAACTACTTCGATCGCATGTTCTTCCGCGTCGGTGCGGCCTAGACCGAGCACCGCAAAAGATGCACCATAACTTTTTCTAACCTCTCATTTCGGACTGCAGACAGAACATGTTGCACGGCTTCAAACGTGAGATCACCCTCGGCGGGCGCGAGCTCAGATACAACCCTTTCGTTATTTTACAGGTTCACATTTTTTCTAATTACCCTCAGATCAAACGCGTGCCAAAAGTCAACTCCTAAGTAAACCTCTTGTGTTAATGCTGGCACGATCAGGAACTTTAGCACTTTTGTTTGTCTCTCCCATAAAATCGGAAGCGACGCCGCCCCTACCACTAGGGTTTCTCCACCATTCGCCGTGCGTATACTCTGCCCAGAAATATGCAAGATTTTCTTCTCATTGCCTTTCAGAAGCTCTATTGCGTTCTTCCCGAGGCAACTAGCACACGCTCTGGAATCTAATAGGGCTAACACTTCGTGGCGCCGATGCTCATCTTTGCAAAAAAACGATTATCGCCTTGCATCGTAATTATAGTTGCTATTATCTTCCGCTGAATCCGCTTAAGATTTCTTTGTTTTTCTCGCATCTCTTGTATTTTTTTGAAATTTGGTTTTTTTTCGTTTTACTTCCAATGTTTCCATAAATATGCGCCTCCGCGCCTCTTCGTATTTCATCTTCCTGAGATGTAAATTTTCCCCTACATCCTTGACTTCCCTTCCTCTGACCACCTCACCATTTTTATTCATATTGCTGTCTCGCTTCAAAATTCTAATTTCCTGCTCTTAATTCAGTTCAATTCCATCGCGTCCGGGAGATTCAAACTCTGGCCAGAGAGCCCGGTCATCTCTGCCAGTGCCCGGTTTCCCGCCTCAGGTTTGAATACACAAAAGGACGCGTCACCTCCACAAGCAAAACATTTCATGCAATGGAAGGAAGATTTACATTTAGTGTCATTTGCCGCTTCCGCCGGATTCTTGGTATAGTAATCCACCAGCATTCCGCAGGCAAAACACAACATGAGGTGGAATGGGGACGGACAGAACGTTTGATTGGGGACACTACCACTAGTAATAACACTAGACGCTTTACTAGGATTGGGATTAAAGGAAGACGACATGGGTCTCGACACTTCACGATGATTGGCGGTACCAGGCATAGGCTTATGCGAAGCTACATGCTTTGTATTCTCTCGGCCTAATGCATCTATTTCTACTTCCCCTTACGGATTCCATGCTGTAAACCAGTCTTTTTCATTTATTTCACTCACCACTTTCCCAATGGACCTGTTTTCCCTAATCAACTTTTCTGCCCGCTTACATTCATGCTTTAACTCCGCCAATGTTTCCATTCTTGTGGCGAAGGTAAGGTTGGCTAAATAAGGTTTGAGATTCCCTTTGATGATCTTCACCAGCTCTTTCTCCGGGATCTTCTCCCTGAGACGAAATGTCAGGTCATGGACGTCTGCATAAAAATCATCAAAGCTTTCTTGTGGATACTGTTTTCTTTCCATGATTTCGCGGATTACCTCATAGTCTGATTCCGCCGATCTAAATTGTGCTATAAGTTTTGTTTTAAGCCCAAAATATCCAAAGTTACTGTCGTCCGCATGGTCTTCCAACACCTGCCAATACCATTTTAATGCCTGCCCAGTGACCAAACAGTGGAAGTCTGTGAACAACTGCTCATACGACAACTGATGCTGTATTCGCATCCTCTCCAGTCGGAAAACAAAACCTTCAACCGTCATGCTTTTGGATGTACCGTCAAATTTCAGATGCCACTTATCTAGATCTACCTTCTTTCGTGTCCTGCCTCTGCCAGCCTGTTGTTCTTCTTGACTTCCGCTGTAAGAGTTCCCGTCATTTTCTCTCCTATCGGGGTTATCGGGAGTTGATGTCGACAATGGAGGCAGTGATGCGGCTGGTGACTGCATCGAAGTGTCCACGTCAGCAACCCTGTTGCTTAGATGTGACATGTCGGTCCTCATCTTTCGCACTTCCGTCATGCATTCGGCCATCACAACATTCTGCTGCATCATCATGGCCATCATCTGTCCCAGTCGGTCCATGCGATCAGAGGTTGGCGCAGCTGTAGCTCCGGTGCCCCCTGCCTCTGCTTCTGCGGTATTATGCATCATTCGATTCTCAGCCCCCATATTGGGTCCCTCAGGCAACCCTTCGCCCCGTAACGGCTCAGACATCTCCAGTGCCCTCTCCAATTTCCTGGAGAAGCTTAATGAACTATCGCTTGTGTTGGCCACTAACTTGTCGGTCGCGTTCACCTCCTCTCTCTGCTTCACTCGCGCGTTTAAGTGGCCAAATACCCTAGCCGTGCAACAGTTAAAAAAATCAGTGGGTAAAAAGTCAACGGGTCGTTCGATTCCGGTATCAATCTGTGTGAACAAGGAACCTACCACCTGATTCTTCAACGCTCTTGACACACTTCGCGTTACTGGTCTTTCGCTAGTAAAAATTCCTAAACCGGGCCTTGGTATTTCTTGCGCGTTATTGGAGTTCTCCATTCACCACAAAAATGCGAAAAAAATATATATATGTGAGACACAAGTAAAACAGGTTTAGTTCTTAGTAACTAATAATGTTTCTTTGTTTTAAACTATTTGTTAAAACATAGGTATAGCTAGATGCGATTCGTTTGAAGGTAAAATGGCAACTCCTTTCGGTTTTCAAACAAGTAAGCGTCATGTCTTTTTCGTCAAGTTGTGGTATGTATGTATATAAGGTCCGTAGGGTTGCAATTTAAAGTATCTAATAGGTTCGCCCACTTCTTGTCGTTCGTCCGCGTGTCATTCCCATATTCGACCGTCCTGATATATCGTTCGTCCCAACGATGGGTTCCAAGCCTTCATATGTTCGGCTACTGTTGTTGTCTTATGGGGGCCCTCATGGTCACCAACTTTCTCAACTACATACCTCCCGTGTGGTAGTCGTTGTTGTACAGCATACGGTCCGAGAAACTTAGCCTTAATTTTTAGTCCACCACCATATTGCGTTATTTTTATTGCTACTAAGTCACCTGTGTTGTATTCAGTCTCTTGTTTGCGCTTGGTATCAAACGAACGCCTAATCTCTTGCTGTATTTTTGAGATATTTTCTATAGCTTGTTTCCTAACATCTTCCCGTACGATTTGTAGTTCTTCAATCAATGAGTCGTCTAATAAGTTACGCAGTTCTATGTTTTCAGATGTACGCATGTCTAGTCCAGTCAGTATCTTAAAGGGTGTAAAGCTATTACTCCTTGTTGGCGTGTTATTAATAAGAAGTTGGACTTTTCCACGTACTTATACCAGTTGGCCGGACTATTGTGGCATACTTTCGTAAGTAGAGGTATGATAATACGATGCATATGTTCCACTTGTCCGTTGCCACGAGGAACACCTGTTGCAATTAAGAGATGTTGAATTTTTTCTCTGTCGCAATACTCGTCAAAACTTTTGGCTGTAAAAGCTGTACCCCTATCGATTATTACCCGTCGAGGGTTACCAAATACTGAAGCCTGTTTCTCAAGTCGATCTATAACAGAAGCGGAATCAGTACTTCTGGTAGGATATAACCAGACAAATTTTCTGAACCCGTCTACTACGACGAGGAAATGATTGTAATTCTTGTGTGTCAATTCCATTGGGCCTACGTGGTCGAGATGATATGTCACAAGAGGCCTGTCTTCCTTGTCAATAGGAGAGAGCAACCCTTCCTTTTTGCCTACCTTTGCTTCTGCAATAATGCACTCGATACAACTTTTAACTATTCTTACTACTTTAGGTCCAATTTGTGGTAAATAAAATGATTTCTCGATGTAATCTTGAGTCTTTTTAGTCTTTTTAGCCCCTGGCGATGTGCCGTACCAATAACTTCTTCTTTCATTGCTTGTGGAACGACTACCAGCTCATTTACTGGATCCTTGTATAAAATGCCATTTTTCATGTAAAAATCTTCATACGTGTTATTTTCGAGAACTTTAGAAATTGCTTTCACCCAGTCATCTCTTTGTTTGCCTCTTTTAAGCGAAAACTTAAAGAGTCTTCTAGCAACATACACGTCATTCGACTTAGCGCGTCAACATGCTTCATCTTCGTCGCTGGTCTATGCTCGATTACGTAGTCGAAATTTCGGAGGTACATAGCCCAACGAGCAACTCTAAGGGGAACCTCTTTTTTCTTCATGGTCAAAGCGAAAGCGTTACAATCGCTAACAATCTTTATCTTTTTCCCAATAACGTATATTCGACATTTTTTCAACGCCTCTATAATCGCTAGAACCTCTAACTCATATGAGTAGTACCTTTGTTGTGGAATTGTTGGTCATCTATGTCTTTCTGAAGAAGTACTCACCCATAGCCATACATACAAGCGTCTGTATGTATCTCTGTTTCAAGGTAGGGATTGTATTGTTTTAAAACTGGAGCTCTGACAAGCGCAGACTTTAGTTGCTGAAATGCTAATGGCTGTTCCTCATTGAATCTTAATTCAGTGTTTTTTCTGAGTAAGTCGCGAAATGGCTTCGCAATTACCGCATACCCTTCTAAAAATCGTCTAAAATAAGAAGTCAGACCTAAGAACCTTTGAAGCGATTTCTTGTCACGTGGTAACGGAAACATGTTTACAGCCTTGACCTTCTCTTCTGATGGTTTTATGCCCCCCTCTTCAATAATGTAACCAATAAATTGTATTTTTCGCATTAAAAACTGACACTTTTGCCACTTAATATTTAACCCGTAACCTTCCGCTCTACCCAAACAATTTTAAGTTTTTCTAACCCATCCTCCTCATCCTCGCCCGGAATAATTATGTCGTCCATAAATACCACAATGACTCCATCCTGAACTAAATCACGGAAGATAGCTGAGATGTACCGACAGAAAACGGCTGGTGAATTAGAAATTCCAAAAGGTACAAAGTTAAATTCAAACTGGCCACTGTGTATAACAAAAGATGTTTATGGCTTGGAGTTCGGTTCAACAGGAACGTGGAAAAATCCGTTGGCCAAATCCAACGTTGTAATAATTCTAGCTCCTTGCAGTCTCTCCAACACATCATCATTAAGTGGCATTGGAAAATTGTCTCGCAGTATCTTTTCGTTTAATTTTCTAAAATCACAACACAACCGCTTGGTGGCATCCTTTTTTGGAACCAGGACAACGGGCGATGCATACTCAGAGTTGCTTTGCTGAACTATTCCATCTTGCGGCCATTTGTCCACCTGTTCGTCTATTACGCGTTGATCAGAGTACGAAACTCTACGCGGCGTTTAATAGATGGGCATATCATCAGATACGATAATTTGCATTTCAACTGGGGATTTAGAGTTCGGTACCGGCGTGTATTTCTCTACCATGGCAGTTACTATGTCGCGTTTATCTGAGGGCAAATGCGATAATTTCAATGGCGGATCGCCATTAATACTAACCAATTCATTTTCTAAACAAAGTGCTGTAAAATCTCTTAACAGTAAATTATGGGTTTCATCGGTTTTATTACCGGCGACTATTTGTGGTTTTTGTTTAAATTCAGCAGTGCCTTCCGAAAACGAGATATCTACCTTTTTCAGGATATCGTTTCCAAGCACAGCTTCATAGCGCAAGTCATTAGATTTAGTAACATGAAAAGTAACTTCTACTGTAACACTGTCTACGTTAATTTCCCTTGTTATACTACCTATTGTGTTCAATTCACTTTCTTTTATACCTACTAATCGTCGTTTCTCGCTACTCAATTCCGGATAGTTCAACTTTCGAAAAGTGTTATAGTTAATTAAACCCAAAACGGAGCCCGTATCAACCATAGCATCGACAACAACATTCTCCATTTGTATCCACTTAAAGATTAAACCACTGGCGTGATTCCTAGGTGAATTGAGCATGGTGTTAACTGTACCCTTTTCTGTTTTTATTTGTTTTCCTGAACCTCCCTTACACTCAAAACTGCGGTGTCCTACTTGACCGCACTTGAAACATTTATACTGTTTACTCGCGTTGCTACAATCTTTTGCCAGATGCGAGGTAGATGAGCACTTGTAACATTTTTTCGGCCCTTCTATACTACTTTGTGAGGTTGATGCCTTAGGTGTATTTTGACCATAGTGCGATCTGTTTGATGACAGTCGTGAATCATGAACCCTTTCGTAGACCTTCAGATTTTCTTTTAAATCTTTAATAGTTTGTGACTGATACAGTATAATTTTATTCGCTCTTGAATCGGGAATGCCCTCCACAAAATACCCAATTAAACTAACTTCATCTAATTTTATTGGCTTTGCTATTTCCATAAGAGTATACAAATACTCTTTGAAAGACTCACTGCTCTTTTTACGACGACTTTGCAACATTCTATGAATATCAAGCGAGGATAATTTTCTGCCAAACTCATCAATGACAGACGATTTTAATGAATTCCAGTCCTTCATACCAGCCTGACTGTGCAAGAATAGCTTGGCTGCCCATTTAAGTAGCTGTTTTGCGTACACATACTTTTGGAGTTCACTCCAACCTAATGTAATAGCGTTATCTTCGAACTCCTGTACCCAGTCATAAACGTCCAAAGTGTCGGTTCCAGTAAACGAGGGTAGGCTGTCTGAATGTCCTTTAAAGTAAAGTTAGGTCTCATCACTACGGTTTGTGGAGTACGATTGACTGCTTCTTCATAAGCTGATTCTCTTTCGCTTTCTTCACCGTTGCTCTGTAGGAGTTCATTATGCCGAAGAAGTCTGTTCCTGAGTTCACTCTTACGTCCTTGTACGCTTAACAGGCTAACCTAATATTCACGCACGCCGCCAATTTATTGTCAAAAATTTCTCATGCACATGCAACTTGTATGAGATCAACCGAAATTGAACGGCGTGCGTATGAAGCTAACTCAATTTCCAATTTTTGTTCTGCGTGAGATTTTGATTTGACGTTTCGCTCAATGAAATCAAATGCAAACACATGCAAGTCAATTTCGGGTGACGCAAAAAAACAAATTCGACGGCATGCGTACCAAAACGCAAGCCGCGAATATTAGGTTAGCCTGTAAGTCAACCCGTCTCAAATTTTCTTTTAAAGTCTCTACTGTCATTGCTAAGATCGTCTGGGCGTCCATGGTCTACAGACTTATAAATATTAAGATTTAAATAGTTAAAGAATATGCAGTTAAATTAAAAGTATAATATAATAACATAATTATAAGTTTGTTAGAACAATCGTTGTTATAAATTATCTTTTAGTATGCAATTTTTAACGCTTGATTAGGTAGATAATATTAAAAAGTTAAAATGTAGTAGAATTGTATATTATTCAATCGGATTATCTTGACTTTGATAGTGGTAGATATTCTTTTTATATTTTAAAAGCTACGATTAGCATATATCATAGTTATGTAAATTTCAAGCTTGTGTACATGCGCTTGAGAATATTCAATTCAGTTCTCTTTGTTTGTTTTGATTACTGTATTTTAAACTTATGATTTTTAAAGTAATCTATTTTCCTCTTTACTCTTTCATATTGAAATTTGTACCTACTATTAATAGCAATGCTTTCTCTTCTCTCTTCTCTCGCTCTTCTATTTACTTCCAAATATTCTTAAACTTACAATCTGTTGGTACCACTTCCACTTTGTATTTTGTAGCTACTCGCCAGTCTTACTGCTTTCTGCTGACTATATTGTTATCCTCTTCTTAAATGTAGCGATGTTGCTTTTACTAGTTTCTCTTACTTTTCTCAGTATTCAATCAAATTAACTTCACTGTAACATTTTTATAAATGCTTATTTAATATTTTGAAAGTTGTTAGCATACATATATACGTATGTGTGTGCGTATAAAGTAGTTATTCAAATTACTTTCTAGTATACATGCACTTTAAAATAATTAATTCAATTCATCTTTGTTTGTTTTGATTACGATATTCTTAAAACTTTGATTTGCAAAGTAATCTGTTTTTCTATTTACTCTCACGAATTGACAGCCTATGTATTTTTTTTATAGCAATGCTTTCGATTCTTTCTATTTCTAGATATTCCTATGCATACTTACAATCTATTGGTACCTCTTTAACTTTCTGTTTTGTGATTACTCGCCCTTCTTACTCCTTTCTGTTGACTCTATTGTTATTATCTTCTGTCTATAGCTGTGCGACTTTTGTTGCTTCAATTTTCGATGCTTCGGCTTTCGTTAATTTCATTTATAAATATTCTCCTCTTTACGGATTTCTGCTGTTTCTGTAGCTGTGCCCTTCTCGGTGTATAGCTGTGCTGCTTTCACTGCTTCGACTTTCGTTTGTTCAATTTTAGACTTTCGCTGCTTCAATTTTCGAAGCTTCGGCATTCTTTAAATTTGTTTATAACTCTTCTCCACTTTACGGATTTCTGCTGGTTCGGTAGCTGTGCTCTTCTCGGTGTATAGCTGCGCTGCTTTCACCGCTTCGACTTTCGTTTATTCAATTTTGGACTTTCGCTGCTTCAATTTTCGATGCTTCGGCTTTCGTTAAATTTGTTTATAACTCTTCTCCACTTTACGGATTCCTTCTGTCTCTGTAGCTGTGCCCTTCTCGGTATATAGCTCTGCTACTTTCACTGCTTCCACTCTCGTTAATTTTATACATTTTCTCCTCTTTACTGATTTCTGCGAACTCTGTAGCTTTACCCTTCTCAGTGTATAGCTGTGCGGCTTCCACTGCTTCGACTTTCGTTAATTTTATACATTTTCTCCTCTTTACTGATTTCTGCGATCCCTGTAGCTTTGCCCTTCTCAGTGTATAGCTGTGCGGTTTCCACTGCTTCGACTTTAGACTTTTCTCCCCTTTACAGATTTTTGTTGCGTTTGTACCCGTACTCTTCTAAGTCTGTAGCTGTGCGGCTTACACTCCTTTGTACGACTGTCATAACTTCTTATTATTTAAAATCACCACTTTCTCTCTTTCACGATTGCTAAACTTTTACATGTCTTTGATTTTTCGCTTTATATACAAAATTCAAACATCGTATGTAACGGTCTTTTCACGAAATTTGCACTTTGAGAAAATTATTTTCAGCTGCACTCTTCTTAGTCTATAGCTGTATGGGTTACACTTCTGGTTTTGGCTATCGTTACTACTTCAAACTCAAAATTCACTTCTTTCTTCTTTCATATCTTTGATATTCGGCTTTACAAAATTTGAACTTCGTATGTGGGTACGCGAGCACTGCAACACTTATATTTAATTTACACAATTTGTAGCTAGCTTACTAGTGTGCATTTCATTTTGAATTTGGTATCTTTTGAATTTGTACTTTGAACTACCTCTGGTGTACACCCTTTGTAAGCTTATCTTAGGAGTGGTTGGCAACGCATGCCCAACTCGCTCGCTACCAAATCGTGTATACTCATTTGTATGTATATATATGCTTTGCACCTTTTGACAGCTGTGTTATTACCTTTTATATACTCATTTTGTAAGCCTCATAAAAAGTTGCAGTGCTCGTGCGCGAATAAATTAAACTTAATCTTATATTGAATTAAAAAATTCTCACGCGCTTTAGAAACACCACATATTTTTCTCGTTTAATCCAGAAAAGATTTGCAGTGCTCGGGCACGAAGTATCTACGCAAAACCTTACGTATAAGTTGCAACTTGCGCTCGAATTGTTCGGAATAACTAAATTTTTCATTGGCTAAATCGTACCAATAAAGTATAATAAAACCATTAATAAACTGTTTGATTTCCGCCAATAAACTCCGTTTGTGTTGTGCAAGAGTGTTCCGGCGAACTACAGCCGCCAGTATCATAGATTTGAGGACACCAGGTCACCATCCGCTATATCGCCACCACAAAAACAGTGTCGTCAGTGCACCCGTCGTTCACCGCCGCCAAAGGCAGTTCATCCACCGATCACCGTCAAAGACAAGAAGGTGCCATCTCTCCAACTGCCGCCGCTGGCTAAAATTTGGAGACAGAATCCCACGAAGCGCTGCCATACACCAATTAGAGAAGCCCCACCGCCCTCAGCTTACAAGGAAGTCGGGTGCGCCTCCATTTGGTCCTTCTGCGCCAGCAGACCCCGAACCAGCAGCAAGTATTAGAAAAAGTCCCTTTGTAAACCGTAAGTAAGCCTATTATTTCTTAGTGCTACATACTTATTCCCACGGTAACTACACTATACAAACATACATATATCGCATTAAAGTACTTCAAAAAAAAGTAACCTAAAATTCGTAAAAATCTTATGCGCTTTTTTCCAAAAAAAAACGGCATCCTCAGTCCGTTAAAGAATTTTTTAGAACTTCGTGCATATATATGTATATTTCCAAGTTTTCGAGTAAATAAGTACCGAAAGCCAATATCCCGTATATCGAAAATACATACATATATGCATGTACATATGTACTGATTTCTCTTCCCGCCTATTTGTACATATTTTCCCGCTCAAGCGTTTTCATACATACAGTCCACACATATATATACATATCTACTTACAAGTACATAGGCAATTTTCTATTCCCTCTCCTCCCACACTCGCTTTTACTAAATCAAATATAATTTCTCATTGATATTTATGTATACAAACTTAAATTCCCCACAACGTTTGCTCGTAATAATACATAAATTCTACACATTTTCTCAGCAGTGTTTCCCTTGTTTAAAATAAAAGTTTCGATTTCACGACAACAAAGGTGCACAAGTGAGACAATATTACAAAGCGACATATAAACACACATATATAAACACATAGGCATACTTATATACACACAATCCCATACATATCTACATATAAAAAGTGCGATACAGTGGTCGGTTTGCAGTGCAATAAAGTTAATAAATAAAAGCTGACGGCGCTTATATACAAATACCATTGTTACAGTCCCGTGAATTAAATTTGCATTTCACCAAAAGTAATTAAAGCGCATTCTCGTTCTTCTACTGTGTAGTCTCTTATATATACATAAAATTGTGGTTACAGTCGCGTGAAAAACAAAAAAAAATAAAAACTTGCATCTACATAAACTAAAATTTTCTCGTACTCTTTCATTCGTTGAGCAAGTTTCTCGAAATAACTCTATTCTCAAAAACGGGTAAATAAATAAATTAGTCAATAAATTAAATCTCTATTTTTCTCTAATTCGCGACCGAGCACTGACATAATCGCAAAACTGACACATTTAATTATTTACTCACTCATATTATATCACTGTATATTTACTTCTCTGGCATTCCTTTAAAAAGGAATTGCATTAAATTCTCTGGCATTCCCTTAAAAAGGAATTGCATTAAATTCTCTCTGGCATTCCTGTAAGAGGAATCGCATTTACTTAAAAAAAAAAAAAAAATATTTCATTCTTGTAGTATTCTCGAGTTCTTTGCATCTCCCTCAGGCATCCCTCTCTCTCAGTCTCTCAACCCAGTCCTTTCAGACTAAATTATAAATTTTCTCGGGGCTTAACGAAGAATCCCAAATTCCCAAAATGAGTGATGAAGAGAAAATCGTTGCGATCGAAACTCAACGCTCTGCCCGCTCAAGCGGGAAAACTTCAAAAAAACAAAGGCAATTGGCCTCCGTTAAGTTTATTGCAGAGACTGATAATTTAGTCGATTACTGTTCAAGATTCAAATCCCTACCTCTCGAAAATAACTCAGAATCAAGCCTGAAAATAAAAGATACGAGTTTAGACAATTTTTGGAATCGAGTTCAAAACTCTTATGATGTAGTTGTAGAGGCAGACGAGCAAGACCTTCCCGAAGATTTCAAAGCAGGTGCTTTTCGCAAATATCGGTCTTGTCTCGATCAATATGAAGACACTAAAGCTCAAATCGCTGACCAGCTCCATCTTCATAAGCAAGTGAGCACTCCCATGCCTACTCCCTCTTCATCACAACCCAAACGCCAGTCTGGCCTCGGCTTAACCGTCCCTCCTTGTGACACCGAAGTATTTTACGGAAGTTATGAACAATGGCCCTCTTTCCGGGATATGTTCACAGCGGTATACATAAATCACCCTGAACTCACCCAAGGCCAAAAGTTGTACCATCTCAGGTACAAAACTCAAGGTAAAGCCAATCAAATAGTAAAGCAATTTTCTCTCTGTGATGAAAGCTTTAATCTTGCATGGGAAGCACTTCGATCTCGATATGAGAATAAGCGTATTCTGGTAGACAACCAAATACGAATCTTAATGAACCTCAAACCCATTCCCACCGAAAGCAGCGAAGACATACAAAGGCTGCAGTCTTCAGTAAACAACTGCCTTCAAATTCTCGCAACTCAGCAAGTCTCAACCGAAAATTGGGACCCCATCCTCATCTATATAGTAACCTCTAAGCTTCCCGAAACTACAGTATCCCTGTGGGAACAATCCCTCAGCTCGAGGAAAGACCTTCCCAACTGGTCCCAAATGGACCAGTTCCTCACTACTCGTTATGAAGTAGCCGAAAGAGTTGATCAATGGCGCCTGCCGAAGACGAGACTTTCTGGTCAGCCCAATAGCCCCTCAAAGCCCCCTTTCTCGCATAACAAACCACCTTTTAAACCCCCTCTCTCTCAAAGCTTTCAAAACAGAGCAATGTCACAAATACAATCTCACGTGACAGAGCAGCGAATAATGCACAAATGTTCGATGTGTAAGAACTCCTCTCATTCGCTGTGGAACTGCTTCAAATTCCGAAAGTTGTCAATCCCTGATCGCAAGAAGTTCGTAAGAGAAAATAATATGTGCTTCAATTGTCTATCTCAGTCACACTCGTTGAAAGATTGCCCTAGCACCCAAACTTGTAGCCATTGTAATGAACGGCACAACTCAGTGCTCCATGAAGCCACAAACTCCATGCCGAAAAGGCAACCCCCAAGAGTGCAAAAAACCAACTCACAAGTGGCAACCACAACCTCCACAAACTTAAGTGCCCAAACTTCAACTCAAACAGACGCTGACGAACAAGAAGCCTCAGGTACGCAGGTGCAATCATTCTACTCAGAGAATGAGAGCAGAATACTCCTCCCTACAGCTATGGTACCGGTATCACACCGAGGAGAAATATTTAAACTCAGAGCTCTCATAGACCAGGGGTCAGAACGAAGCTTTATCTCCACCAAAGCTCAGAATAAGCTAGGGCTGCCCTGCAAATCCTCAAAATTTGAAATCTCGGGCATGGGTGGAAGAGTTGTTCAAACTTCGAACAAATTATGCTCTTTAGTCTTGGTCTCCGCCGATCTCCAAACTCAAATAAATGCTCAAGCTATCGTGTTACCACAGCTGACAAAAATGCTCCCCAAGTTCCCACTTAATCATGACCACAAAGAAAAATGGTCTCATCTGAAACTGGCAGATCCAAACTGCCACTCCCCAGCCCAGATTGACCTCGTGTTAGGCAGTGATATCATCCCTCAAATAATCGAGGAGGGCATTGAAAAAATCTCACCAACTCTGCTAGCTCAAAAGACAATATTTGGTTGGATACTTAGTGGTCAGATTTACGAAAACATAGCTTCATACTCTACACAAATAGAGGAAATTTCTAATGAGCACCTCAACTCACAATTGCGTCGGTTTTGGGAACTAGAAGAAGTTCCAAACCTCAAGCATACCACCCCTGAAGACGACTTTTGCGAAGATTTCTATAAATCCACCACTTCTCGCAACTCTGATGGTCGTTATGTGGTCAGGCTTCCGTTCAAGCCAAGTTTCCCCAAAGAAATCTCTTTAGGTTACTCTCGCTCCTCAGCGCTTCAGCAATTTCTCGGAATGGAGAGAAACCTCCGCAAAAAGGGCGATTTAAAGGCCTCATATGATAATGTCCTGGAAGAATATCTCACCCTAAACCACATGGAAAAAACTATGTCCCAAGAAAAACTCCTCTCAGGCAAGTACATGTCGTTCTATCTCCCTCACCATGCGGTCATTAAGCCCGAAAAACGAACGACAAAGGTACGAGTTGTCTTTAATGCATCAAAGATTTCGGGATCCGGTTACTCTCTTAACGATGTATTATATACCGGACCAACTCTCCAGCCTGATTTGATGCTTCTCATCCTCAAGTGGCGAATGTATAAATTTGTATTTAATGGTGATGTCGAAAAGATGTACCGACAAATACTGCTACATCCCGAAGACCAGGACTTTCAAAGAATAATCTTTCGTTCACCCACAACCAGTCCCATTCAAGATTATAAATTAAAAACGGTCACATTCGGTGTAAACTGTGCGCCCTACCTCGCCATTCGCACACTTCACCAAGTAGCACAAGATGAAAAAACCAACTACCCAATGGCCGCCCACATTCTGAATAAAGAGACGTATGTGGATGACATACTCTCTGGCAGCCACGATCTGACAATCGCCACTCAATCTCTCACCCAAGTCATTCAGGCTCTAAACTCGGCAGGCTTTCCCTTAAAGAAAATAACAGCGAACCACCCAGAAATTCTCAAAAATATAAGGAAAGAGGACTTGCTCGATACTAATTTTCTCGAGTTCGAAAAGGCAAGTACCACAAAGACTCTAGGGATCCAATGGAACGCGCTCACAGACACGTTTTCCTATACGATCGACTCCATCCCAGCCTTATCTGCTAGCACTAAACGACAGATTCTCTCCTCTGTCGCGAAACTTTTTGACCCCGCAGGGTGGCTTACGCCGATAATGATCCAGGCAAAGATTCTCTTACAAGAGCTCTGGATCGACGGAACTGACTGGGACGAAAAAGTCAAGCCCCTCCGTCTTGTTAAATGGTCTCAGTTCGCACAAAATCTCCACACAATCTCGACCATTCAAATACCCCGATGGGTAAACTTTGTTCCCGACCAGCATGTTGAACTCCATGGATTCTGCGACGCCTCAGAAAAGGCATATTGTGCTAACGTATATGTTCGAACTACTCATGGTTCCAGTATCTCTTCTCATCTTCTGGTTTCCAAAGGCAAGGTAGCACCCCTTCGAACAACTAGCTTACCCCGGCTTGAGCTCTGCGGAGCTCTTCTCTTAGCCAAACTTGTCGCAGCTATTCAGTCCCATCTCGACCTCTCTAAAAGAAAACTGGTACTATGGTCTGACTCTGAAATTGTATTGGCATGGCTGGAAAAACCACCCCACTCTTGGAAAACGTTCGTCTCTAATCGCACCGCGGAGATCTTGGAACTCGTCGGAAACGCCACCTGGCGACATGTATGCAGCAGCGACAACCCCGCAGATATGGGCACAAGGGGTTGCAAGCCACTAGACTTAGCAGCGTCGTCGTTATGGTGGAATGGTCCTGAGTGGCTATCCAAGCCCCCCGAAGGATGGCCAAAACCCCCAGTCCGCAATGTCAACCCCCCGGAAGTACGAAGAGTGGAGGCACTCCTCACTACCGAAGAAGACCCCGACATTCTGGACAGGTTTTCCTCTTTCTCTCGAGCCTTGAGAGTGATGGCTTACGTCTTCAAGTTCATCAGACGACTAAAGGACAAAGGGACAGGAGCTTCTGACCGCGCATCATCCCCGCTATCACATGATGAGCTCCGCCAAGCGAAAATTCGTCTGATCATCCTTACGCAAACCCGTCACTTCCCCCATGAAAAAGCCCGCTTAGAAGACTCAAAACCCATTGACAAAAAGAGTTCACTATTAGTTCTTAACCCCTTCTTGGATAAAAATGGAGTTATCCGCGTCAATGGACGCCTTGCTCATGCTACCCTGAGCTACAACGAACGTCACCCCATTATAATTCCGGAAAAGTCCCGATTCGCATTCCTCTATCTAAAATTTCTCCATGATCTCCTGCTCCATGCAGAAGTACGACTTATGCAGCAGATGACCAGGCAAGAATTGTATATTCCCCGGCTAAAACCCCTCATCAAAAAATGCATTTATCAATGTAAATCCTGCACCATTCACAAACAGCAAATGCGCTCGCAGATTATGGCTGCCCTGCCGCCCGAACGATGCACCTTCGCTCCGCCCTTCACCACCACCGGTGTTGATTTTGCTGGGCCTTTTCAAATAAAAGCCTCCATGCTAAGATCTCCCACTTTAGTGAAAGGCTATGTGGCCGTCTTTGTGTGCTTCACAACAAAGGCGGTACACCTCGAGCTGTGCTCAGACCTGACCAAAGAGGCATTTCTCGCCGCCTTTGCTCGTTTTGTTGGTCGCCGTGGTTACCCCGCTAAAATGATGAGTGACAATGGCAAAACTTTTATAGGAGCCAAAAGAGCCACTGAAAAGGAGTTCTCTGTCTTCCTCCAAACTGCATCCCGTGATATTGTCCAAAAATACTCACCCCAGGGTATTAATTGGCAATTTATACCTCCCAGCGCCCCGCACATGGGTGGCTTATGGGAGTCTGCCGTTAAAAGTTTTAAACTTCACTTCAAAAGGACTGCCGGGCCCCATAAATTTACGTTTGAGGAGTTTACTACCCTTTTAATAAGAGTAGAAGCTGTATTAAATTCTCGTCCGATAACCCCACTCACCCAAGACCCGACGGACTTTACAGCGCTCTCACCTGGCCACTTTCTCCGGGGTGCTCCCCTCCTATCATTCCCCGAGTCTAATCGCGAAAACCTCTCGCTCATTAATAGATGGGAAAAACTCAAGGTTTTACACCACCAATTCGCAAACCGATGGAAGGAAGACTACCTTAAAGACCTACATAAGCGACACAGGTGGAAGAACGCTCAAGTAGAACCCAGAATCGGAGAATGCGTAGTCATTAATGATGACACACTCCCGCCCACGGAGTGGCGCCTGGGCCGCATCGAAAGGTTGCACCCTGGCAAGGATGGACACATTCGTGTGGTCGACGTCCGCACCCAAACAGGCCTACTCACTCGGCCATTAGTAAAATTAGTATTTTTGCCTTCGAGCGAAGACACCCCCTCTCGCATTGAAACCGATTAGCACTCCATAAACTCCTCACTTGAATAAGCAGCCAAATGACTGCACATCGATTTTCACACACCACACATACATATACACTTTCGTATCTCTCTCCTATGCCTCCCATATATTAATATACGTAACACTAAAAATTTCCGTATACAAACTTCTTCCAGATGGATCACGATGAGGCACCTCAGCCAGCACCGCGAACGTTCCTAAAGTCGCAGATTGGAACCACCCACAGCATACGTTCGGCGAATCATCCCACGGAGGATTATAAGCGGTGCCGATTGTGCGCCGGTCATCATGCGCTCCGAGTATGTCCAGCGTTCTTGGGCGTACAGCCACAGCAGCGCTTCTTACTGGCAAGGGCGCACAAGTACTGCACGAACTGCCTGGCGCTTTCGCATCCGACCGCCCAGTGCACGTCCACTACCACCTGCCGCACTTGCTCCCTACAGCATCATACACTACTGCACCGGAATGGTACACCGGCAGCCCGCCGCACGAGGGCGAACTCCGCAGTTCAGCCCCCTAAACGCCTCGACCAGACAAACAAAAACGCTCCCCAACGTGGGGGATCAGGGCGTACATCACCGCCCTACAACCACACCCGACACCATCCCACCAGAGGGAACCGTAAAGTGCGCTTCACGGGGAAGGGATTCCAAACTGCTGGCTATCGTAGCAAGGCTACCAAAATTTTGGTTCACGAGGCAATGAGGGCTCTACGGGAGCTGAAGGATGCACTAGCCGCTTAACGCGGCCAGGGCCGGGAGGATGGCTACGCGAGCACTGCAACACTTATATTTAATTAACACAATTTGTAGCTAGCTTACTAGTGTGCATTTCATTTTGAATTTTGTATCTCTTGAATTTTGTATATTTTGAATTTATACTTTGAACTAGCTCTGGTGTGCACCCTTTGTAAGCTTATCTTAGGAGTGGTTGGCAACGCATGCCCAACTCGCTCGCTACCAAATCGCTGTATACTCATTTGTATGTATATATATGCTTTGCATCTTTTGACAGCTGTGTTATTACCTTTTATATACTCATTTTGTAAGCCTCATAAAAAGTTGCAGTGCTCGTGCGCGAATAAATTAAACTTAATCTTATATTGAATTAAAAAATTCTCACGCGCTTTAGAAACACCACATATTTTTCTCGTTTAATCCAGAAAAGATTTGCAGTGCTCGGGCACGAAGTATCTACGCAAAACCTTACGTATAAGTTGCAACTTGCGCTCGAATTGTTCGGAATAACTAAATTTTTCATTGGCAAAATCGTACCAATAAAGTATAATAAAACCATTAATAAACTATTTGATTTCCGCCAATAAACTTCGTTTGTGCNCATTAATAAACTATTTGATTTCCGCCAATAAACTCCGTTTGTGTTGTGCAAGAGTGTTCCGGCGAACTACAGCCGCCAGTATCACAGATTTGAGGACACCAGGTCACCATCCGCTATATCGCCACCACAAAAACAGTGTCGTCAGTGCACCCGTCGTTCACCGCCGCCAAAGGCAGTTCATCCACCGACCACCGTCAAAGACAAGGTGGTGCCATCTCTCCAACTGCCGCCGCTGGCTAAAATTTGGAGACAGAATCCCACGAAGCGCTGCCATACACCAATTAGAGAAGCCCACCGCCCTCAGCTTACAAGGAAGTCGAGTGCGCCTCCAGTATGTAACGGCCGTTTCATGCAATTTGCATTTCGAGAAAATTCTTTTCAGCCATAACCTTCAAACACTTATTTATGCTTTTTCGACAAAACAATTTTATTCATTTTAAACTTTTTCACATGTTTCTCTGTTTCACAACTGGCTCATATTCAATGCTTTAGTCTTTCAAATCGCGATTTACACTACCCCGATGAGCATTTCGATTTTGGCTCTTTAGTTCATTCGCGGTTGAGCCCCCAAATTTGTGAGAAACAAGTAAAACAGGTTTAGTTCTTAGTAACTAATAATGTTTCTTTATTTTAAATTATTTGTTAAAACATTGGTATAGCTAGATGCGATTCGTTTGAAGGTAAAATGGCAACTCCTTTCGGTTTTCAAACAAGTAAGCATCATGTCTTTTTCGTCAAGTTGTGGTATGTATGTATATCAGGTCCGTAGGGTTGCATTTTAAAGTATCTAATAGGTTTGGCCACTTCTTGTCGTTCGTCCGCGTGTCATTCCTACATATATATATATCGTATTTCAACCCAAAAAAAATTTCAACAAAAATATCCAAATACGGCACACTACTAAGAAATAAATAGGAATAAGTAAAAATGGTATCAACTAACAGGAAACAAAATTCATAAACTCCAAGTTCGCACCTTAATCAGTTCTTCTCTTTTGTATTACACCATTCCGAGTTAGATATAAATTTCCAAGAAAATATATGTATCTATACTCAATAGTAAGAATTCAAAAAAAAAAGGTATGACTTCAAAACTTTCAAAATTTCTATCTAAACTAACAAAAAAAATATAAAAGAAGCGTAAAAAAGGTAGTAGGTTAAAAAGCATTTAAAAGAATAATAGCAATTCAAAAAAATAAAAATAAAAAAAGTGTATTCACTTCAATTTAAATTCACTTATTTACCATTAATTCACAATTTGGTTTAATCATAAGCAAAGTCAAAAAAAAAATATAAGGAACAAAAACTAGATATATTGTGTGTGGCCAGCGAAACTAACACTATCAAATGGTGTTGAGATTTGTGACAAAATTTATTTTATTAATGGTTGGTGTATTAGGGTGTTTCCCCCAGCTGGCGAAATTCGTAGGCGTTGAGCAGGAGTCTATTTGTCTCCGTCCATTGTCAAAGTCGTTACTGCCCCTATTTATTTCGACCTGCCACTTCAAAGTACAGGCCTGAGCCCACGCCTCTGGAAAGCGATTTCTAGTCAAAACCAAAAGATTTAATTTATCCCCCTCTCCCTCACAAAGGAGCTGTCCAGACACCTCACAACAGACAGATGTGGAATCTATATGCCGGTAGCGCTGGTCCCTACCGATTCTACTGAAGCTTTATTTGCAATACGAACAAATCGCTAGGACCCGTTAAGGCACCTTCCATAACCTAAGTCGCACCACCCCATCATTTTTAGCAGCTAGCACATCTACCATTGGTCTTGACCTTGGCAAAGCTACTAGCTGGAACCCTAATCTGTCCAGAGAAGAAGGAAGCTTGTTAAAATGAGGATATAGCGCAGATAACACACGAAGTCAAAAGGATAGGAAATAGCTAGTGACAGCGGAAGTGTGTAAAAAAAACTGAACAGATATATTGAATCTCTGGGCGCCATTGTTATGGTCCTGCTTATTCTGTGAAGAAGCTGTGGCGGGTCAGGCATGGTAGTAGCCCGGCTAGAGCTCGTCGGCCAGTGGGTGTAGTTCTTGCCACAGCCTCCAACCTGCAGCCGCGAACAAAAATATCATGCCTGAGTTGCTGCATGTGGGAAATGGAAAGGAAAGAGAAAGAGAAAGCAGTAGAAGAGAGTCCAGGTCAGGTGCAGCCATCCCACCCCTTCTGTTTTCCGGACACAGACAGCCATGTACTCCACTGTGGCTCCGAACGCGTGAGTGTAGTCCCCGTAGCCTGACGCTAGTTCGTTAGTCAATACGTCCGGTCTAGTCCCATCACTCGTCAGTCAAGTCGACCCATTTACGCTTACCACAACCAGCTACCTCGAGGGTAACACCCACACCAACCCTAATGGGTATTAGTACCCCATGCTACTGATTGTTCACTCCTCAATCAATACACCCAAGAATTCTCCTCGCAATTCTAATTTATTCAAAAATGTTTACATGTAAATCCCTATATTACCTTATTCTCTAACTCAATTATTAATATAAAAGATACAAAATATACGAAATTTATAATTCCCCCCTTTTTTTATAAGGCTAAGATAAACTATGCCAGCCACTATATACTTAATGTCTAAACTTCCTTCGGACGAGCCATGTTTAAAGTTAATAAGATAAATACAATTCAATTAATTCCATTCAGAAAAAAAAAATAAAAATGATCTACCCTAATGTTTGTATCTAGTATCTAAGCCTACGTTGTATTTCGCTCCAATGGATGGGGTTTTTTCCACAAAAAAAAGAAGAAACTAAAGGGGAATAGACAAAAGGAACCGCGAATTCGGTACTTAAGAATGTACTTAGATGCTAGCTGAATAATATATGGTAATATATATGTGTGCACACTCACCTTGCCATCCACCGATGTTGGTACCAGCATACGGAGTAATAGGCTGAAAACAAGAGATGAGCACAGCGATTGTTCATTCATACATGCATATACTACATTCAAAGTGGGAGAGTAAATGTCACTCCCATACAACCGGCGTGTTACAAACAATATCAAAAATTTAATAAAACTAGATTTGAATGAAATCTACCCCAATTGGGAATCAAAAACGTGTATCCAAAGTGTAATTTAAGTGTGCGAAATAGCAAAAAAATTTAATAAAAAAAACAAAAAAAGGTTCTATCGAAAATCTAAGTTCAAGAAAAAAAGTGTCTAAAGAAAGCGCGGCGAATACAAAGCAAAAGGGTGGCGTATGAGCAGTAAGTACCGCGACTTAGATGCCCCTACGCGCCACCAACCCAAAAAAAAAGAGGATGATAATAAAAAGAGGATGAAATTATAGTGCAAAAAACTATATAAAAACAAGTAAGAGCAGCGCTGTCTTCGGCTATGCCGAAGGCTTCATACCTTTCATGAACATCTGCAAATTTTACTTTGGCAGATTACTGCTTTTGAATACATCTGCATACATCGATAGAGGAGTTACATACTTATATAAAAAATCGCATCTAAACAATCAGAGGTATGGAAGGTATACTTTATATGGCACCAATCTAAGTGATTTTCACTGCTATGTGATCGGTATGTAAACCGGTAACACAATTTGTTGGGTTTAGTTTCCTACATAAAGGAGATATATTGCAAAAACTGGTATCTGAACAATCAGTGCTATAGGAGATAAAGCTTATACAGCATAGATTTTGAAGTTTTTCTCAGTAGACTTTGTATTATTATTTATAAAATATCTTACGAAATTTATCGGTTTTAGTTGTTCAAATAAAAGAGTTTTACAGTAAAATCCCATATCTGAACAATCAGATGTATGGAAGATATATGTTGTAGTCACCCGATCCTTGTTATTTTCACTGTAAGTATTCTGTTAATAATGAGTGAAAATGGTGCGAAATTTCATGTTCCTAGCTGCATAAATGGAGGAGATATGATAAAAGACCTCATATCTGAACAATCAGTTGTATGGGGGCTGCAGGTTATAGTGAACCGATCTTCGTTATTTTCACTGTAAGTCTTCTGCTGATAATGAGTGAAAACAGCGCGAAATTTCATGGTCCTAGCTGCATAAATGGATGAATTATAACGAAAAATCTCATATCTGAACAATCAGTTGTATGGGAGCTATAGGTTATAGTTATCCGATCTTTTTAATTTTCACTGTAAGTTTTCTGTTGATAATTATTGAAAACAGTGCGGAATTTCCTGTTCCCAGCTATATAAATGGAGGAGTTATAACGAAAAATTTTATATCTGAACAATCAGTTGTATGGGAGCTATAGGTTATAGTGAACCGATCTTTGTAATTTTCACTGTAAGCATTCTGTTGATAATGGGTGCAAGTGCTGCAAAATTTCATGTTCGTAGCTGCATAAATGGAGAAGTTATAACGAAAAATCTCATATCTGAACAATCAGTTGTATGGGAGCTATATGTTATAGTGGTCCGATTCTTCTGGTTCCGACAAACGATTAATACATTATAAAAATACACCCACCTACCAAATTTGATCCGGATATCTCGAAAACTGAGAGACTAGATTGCATACAAACAGACAGACAGACGGACAGACGGACAGACGGACAGACGGACATGGCTAAATCAACTCAGCTCGACGTTCTGATCATATAAGTATACATTTTCATGGGTCTATCTCTTTTTGTTCTGGTACTTACAAACATCGGACCAAAGTTATAATACCATTTCATGCTCATGAAAGGTATAAAAAGGAGTGAGTACTAGGTGCTCATGAAATTTGATGTGTATACATATGCGAACGGCAAAGCATAAAAGTACGTTTACATATAAATATAATCTCAATCAAAGCTGGGTAGCTGATAAAATTGGTTGTGCTTGTTATTCACACAACTCGAGGAAAAGTTAAACTTCTTCTCTGTGCCATCGTGGTCACTCTTTTTGCAGCACATTTAAATATATTTATAACTGAATATTTTATTAAAAATACCTTTCCAAACCTATTTTCCTTACTAGCGTCAATTTTTGTTTACTTTAATATTTGACATTCCTCCTCTTCTTCGCAAGTATAATCGATAAAACTAAGTGGGACACCAAAAAGTTATCGGTTTAATCTGAGATATTATTAATTATAATTTTGCATGGCTAATCTCTTTTTCTAATAACAGCTTAGGGAGTTAAGCTCGAAAATTAGGATAATCTTTTTATATGTAAAGCATTGTTAAGCGATTCAGTTACATACATACAAATGTAGGTTAGGTTAGAAATTAAACATTAATTTCACTTAATTTTATTCATTTTTCTGATTTAATATTTTTATTCATTTTCATTTTTATTTATTTTAATACATGAAATTATCGGTATGATTGATAAAATATACTTGTATATACTTGTGACTCAAGGGCGTTAAAATATCTTGGAAACACCGCATCAGTTATTGTTTTTGAGCTTATAGTTTGAGCATTTCTATTTGTATATATTCCTAAATTTACCAAAATAGACTACTAAACCTATGCCTTAAACCATCTACGAATATCAAAACCAGGGCATGAATCACGTATGACGGCATTCGTCTGAACGATATCGTGTCGAGATTGTCTTGCTTCATAAAAATCAAAAATTGTTTGATCGTTTGTGCGATATCGTCAACTCGATTCCATTTTGCTTCACGTAACAGTAACAGTAGCCGTCATCGATTCGCCAAAGTTAGCGAGTAGCGAAACGAACGAATACAATGAGGTACAACCAACCTCGCTATCGTCTATCCGTGCTAGCTAACTTTGTTGTTGCTTTCACATGCAAAATTTTTCGTTAAGCGACCGGAACTCAAACATAGCAAGCAGCGAAGTGGCGAATCGATGACGGCTATTAACACGTAACCGCAACTCAAATGCATAAATCAGTGTTTTGAGAACATCGTTTTGTCAGTATCGTTTGAACGACTATCGTTTCAAAGTTACGTGATTCATGCCCAGTTGCAACAAATGAGTCCATACATATTTATGTACATACATAAAACAAAGCCGTATGCATATGCGGAGTTTAAATAATCGGAAGTAATAATCAATTGTAGCGAATTTCCTCTTAATATGCATATGCCTAAATGTATGCAACCATTTGGCAAGCAAACACAGGGTGCTTCTAATGAAACTAAAAATTGTATGCTGAAATACACATGCTAAGCCCTTCGAAATTTTGTGCTGGGATATGTGTTACAGCTTCGCAAATTTTACCCCTACCGAAACCAAAGATGTATACACATCAAAAATTTTAGCAATTCATATGCCCGTAAGCCCCCAACTCGTTCGTTCCGGCGAGTGATCGAGCACGTTCCGGCGTTTTTCGGCTTAAAACTGCTTGGAATTTAGTGGAGAAAAGGGTAAGCACAGGAAGCAGTCCGACGAGTAGGCAGTATTCGGCCGCGGCGAATTCGTCCCTCGTTGGCTCTTCCTCTTTAATTTTATTTCCAATATTCTGCTTTTCTTTATTCCGCTGTTAAGATATTGCCTCTTACACTCTCCGCCTTGGCTGAATCCTTATGTGTTTCCGCATCTGTAGGTTCGTTGACCGCTCATTAGCTTATGTACTTATGCCTTCTCTTTCCCAGCTGATTTTTATAACTATTCGGGTGGTCCCTCAATGCAAGTGGCTGTGCGTAGTTGTTGTGCCACACAAAAAGTCTTGTTGCCGGCCGCCAGATGGAATCTCTCGGATGTCGGAAAAACTCGCCAACTAGCGGACTAAGAAAACTCCGTTCCCTCGTAGGCAGTATATGGATACCGCTTCTGGTGTACCGCTTTTTTCGTATATTTTTTTTATATTAATTTTTCATCAAACGGTGAACACCTTGAAAAATACAAAAACCTTAAGCGTTCTTGATATCGCGCACAACCACTTTCTTTCACCTTCACTTTACCTTTCTTGTTCGTGGCTAAAGAAGGCCTCACCGTCTTCTTTTTCGAAGTTGCGCCGTCCACTCAGCTTTATGCGGAGCTCGCACCGCCTAGGTTGTGCTAGCACCTCTCACTTTACCCAACACATACACAGATACTTGCATAACCAGAAGTCACATTTGACGCCCACGAAGGGATCAGTGAGGCACTTAAAGATAAACAAACGCAAGTGCCGCCTAAAGAAGATGATAATAAAATAAGCATTTGGCCGTTGCCATAATCCAATGGCAAAATTAAAGAATATTGATTTCTATAAACAAAAATTAAAAGCTGCAAATATTATACTATGATGAGTAGCAGTATAATATTTGCCAAGCCTTTATGTTTACACAGCTGCATCCGCAATAGATGCATCGATCTAATTTCATCATTACTGAACTCCAAGCTTTATTTATGTTTACAAAGCTGCATCTGCAATAGATGCATCGATCTCATTTCATTACTGAATTCCAAGCTTTATTTATGCTTGCATACATATCTACATTCGCGATGGATGCATTGAACAGTTTCTGAATCTTTGTAGCATATTCCCGCTTACCTTGCTGACTCCTTGGGATTTGAGTATATAAAGTTGAAGTTTAAAAGTTTAAGTTGAGTTGTATTCTGATTACTTAAAGACACGGTTCTATTATTTAAGTTTAATTTAAGACTTAAAATTCGTTTAATGAAGATACAGTTTTTTGTAAAGGACTTAAACAAAGTTCCAACATATAATTGGCGCAGCATACGGTAGGATATTGAATAAAAAACAATATCCAGCGATCGAACCAACGAAACCAGGGAAGAAACAAAAATAATAAATTTCAACGAACAATATTTAAAACAAAATTCTACAAAGTGTAACTGCACCCATCGCTACAGTGTTGTTGAAAAAAAAACTAAAAGACTAAAAACAAAAACCCGCAGTAAAGTGAACTGTAATAAAGTTTGATAAATACGTATTGAAGCAGATAAAAATAAAAAATGGCTTTATCCTTGAGTGAGTGCTTGCGAGAGGCTAGAAGCATACCGGTATACAGTGCAAGCAATGAGTACTCATTAACAAATTATTTAAGGGATGTTAACTCAGTACTTTATATTACACCCGAAGAACATCAAAACGTTATAAAAACGGTTCTAATAAACAAACTACAGGGCAAGGCTTTAAAATCAGTAGAAACGTTGATGGAGCCCACATGGGAGGACATCTTGAGGAAGCTCAAGGAGGACTTCGGAATCAGAAGATCTTTTTTCCAGTTAAGGACGGACGCCATGAATGTCAAGGCCAGTAATATAGAAGAATTGCATTATAAATTAAGAAGAATTTTGAGTGAGATGAATACTAAGTTCAACCTTAATCAAGGAGACTTAGCTTATTCACCTGATAATAATGAGAAAATAATTTTTGATGTATATATAAATTTTTTACCTTTATATATAAGATCTTTATTATCACAAAATGGCATAGCAGCTAATACCTTTTATATCCAAAATAATATTTTAAAAGACATCAAAATATATAACAGAAACCAAAGCCAAACTCAATATAACGATAATTATTACAAAAGCAAAAACTATAATAACAATAGCAATAATCAAAATCACAGACAAATTTCAGGTCAGAATAGAAATAACAGTAAGGGCGCTTCTGGAAATTCTAATCAAAATTTTAGACGAAATCTAGGAAATTATAGATATAATAATATTTCTGGAAACTACCGGAACAAAAATGAATACGAACCGATGGATGTGGACAATTTGCAGGTAGTCGAAAATTTTCAACAGGACAGCAGATTACTCATAGTTTTTTTAACATTTAATAAAGAAGAGTGAAATGTTTGATTGACACAGGAGCGGCTATAACCTTAGGTGATTATAACACCTTCGCAAGTATAGAGGAAATTCAGAAAATATCAAAACCAATTCAATTAAACACTTTAGGAGGATCATCCATTGTGATAGAAGAAAGATCACTTCTTCCAATTGAATTCAATATGCCGACTAAAACCATGTCAATCAAACTAAGAAATTTTAAAAATAAAGATTTCGATTGTAACGGGTGATTTTTTTGAGGTTAGGATTTTCATGCATTAGTATTTGACAGATCACGTAGTAAGTCTATTCATGATGAAATGTCAAAGCATACTGAGCATCTTTCTCTTTGACACCATGTCTGAAATCCCA